>NC_064568.1:43619200-43919200 GCF_937001465.1 Orcinus orca
ACACAGAATGAGTTGGGGGAGGAAAAGCAGAAAGACAAAAGGGAGCCCCTTCTGGCAGAGTGAGCTCCCTCTAAGCACCCTATGTAACACACCTCCCTTCCACTTTTATCTCATGGGCCAGAACTTAGTCACATGGCTGCATGTAGCTGCAAGGGATGCTGGGAAGCCTGGTGTTGATTCTGGGAGGCAATGGCTCAGCTCAAACTCAGTGTTCTATCAATGAGGAAGGAGAGAAGAATGGGTATCTTCCCTCCCCTCCCTCTGTCTTTCCTCCTCTGCAATGACCAGGCATCAATCATGGATTGGGTTTTCCTTCTGGGTTCAGTGTCTTAGGCTGCCTGAGAATGGAAGAAAATTAACACATGTCTGACCTTAACATAGCAACAAGATCATAGCCAGGCTTTGAGCTTATTCTTCTTCTCACAGGGACAGTGTCACTTCCCACCGTGTTTGCCCAAGCCTCCTGTGTGGACCCAGACACCTGCCTTGTGATTACACCCAGGCGAGGCAAAGCACCGCAGCAGCTGAAGGCGGATGCAGTTTCTGTCCTGAGTTCTTTCCCTTTTTTGTTTAATGGTTTCATGAACCAACCTTTACTGACAGAATCAGAAGCAGGAAAGTAGAAATCCTGGGGCATATGGAAGATAAAAAATCCCCAGTCCAACTTTAGAAGCTCTTTTAGGCAAAAAAACACACAATTAAATACATAAAATGAGAAAGCTCAAAAGCTACAGCCTCAAGGCATCCTCATTCAGTGACTTTTAATCTAAGTGAAGGAACCATCTGAAAAATAAAACCTCAGGCCAGTTCCTAGTATGTAAAGACATAAAAGCACTTTTTTATTTCCATAAATTTACTTCACATTCAAATGTATAACTATTTACTTATAAATCCCATGAGTTAAATAATGAAATGAAGCCATATTAATGAGCAAAATTATTTGAAGTCAGAACTTATAGATGTGGTCTTGTAACAATGTTAATATCCAGTTTACTTTGTATATATTTTTTCGTACGTATTTCATAATATGATGGGGATCTAGAGACACATGGATTGGTAGTTATACATGGTCACCCTATTTCCGGTTTGTCTCACAACTTTAGTTATGTTTCTCTGTCCAGTGTAAACAGCAGCAACAGCTTTCTTGTGAATCTGCCCAGCATACAGTGGTCAGTGACCCTGGTCAGCTCAGGTTAACCTGCTGCTGGCTTCAAAATATTAAAATATATACATACTGTTGCTGAAAGTGGGGTTTGGCTGCTTACCGCTCAAAAGCCAAAAAAGAGGCACAGCTGGTGGAAAGAAGTTTGCTTTATTTCAGAGGCTGGCAAAGGGGTGGGGGGTGCGGACTCATGTGGCAGCTTATGTCATGGCTACAGTCTGGTCATTGTGTAGTTAACATCTTCCACCTGGTGGAGTTTTCAGTATCTATAAAACAGCTCAAAGGATATGGCTTTGAATATTATCTCTAGCCCTGGAGGAGGAAATAAATGTCCTTGACTTTGCTTAATGACAAAACTGTTATTATTGAGTCTTGCTTGACTGCTTTCCTTTGCTTCTGCATTTTATCACTTCTCTGATTAAACTTATTCTTTGGCTAAAGTTTTTCCATAGACAAAAGGCAGGTGGGAAACATGTGGGGGAAGGACCATAGGGTCCCGCTCCATTTCAAACCCACCTTTTCTTTGATATTCCTCAATCTTGAGGAGGGACAGGTACAGAACCAGAAAGGGAGTTTTGGATAGAGAGGTTAATCATAAACTTGGCAGGGGACCTTGGTTTTAGTTTCATTTCTCTTCCAATTTTCCCCAAATCTTTGAGGGAATGGGGCAACAACCGCCGTGGCTACTTCCTGCTGAAGTGGGGCATAGTCCTGCCTAATTTGGGGAATGGACATAGAGTTGTAAATAATCTTGAGTTACAAGGTTAGCATCAATGTTTTGTATTGTGAAAACATTACCTCTCTGATTACTTTGTCATAGTACTTGGACAGACATTTGAAAACTAGCAGACGTATTACAATGAGGATAATAATCAAAATGCATCCTTGTATTATTCTCTGATTGTGTTTTTTTTCCTTAGTGGTTAAAGCAGATGTACAATATATGTTTAATAGGCCAGAAACAGGCTGTTTTGGTTAACCTAAAGTTTAATTTAATCATGTATAAGCCAGGATGACTTCCCCATACCTCAATATGGGAAAATTTCTTCCACCATTTTCCCTTTCTAATAGCAAATCTTTCCATGAGAGCTTTGATAATCAATGTATTTTTCCAACATTGCCAGAGTGGCTCAGTTGCCAGCTCTGGGTCTATTCACGTCCCTTGGTGCTAGGCCTACTTTTTGTTTATATATTGGCCTAGTTATTCACGTTGGGGGAAAACTAATCAGACATAACAAACCAGTACAGAGGTATGCTGATGGGGAAACATTTTATAGCCTATACATTTTATCAATTATACCCAGTTGTCACACAAACATTGTACATGTGCTTCAAGCACATGTACTGTAAAGCCAGCAAGTCTTAAAGCCAGCAAGTACACATCGTAAGTAGTTAAGTTATACTCTGTGACAACTTCACTAGACAATTTATAACTAGAAGTATGACTGAAACATAATGCCAGAACATACTCAAATTTTAGAAACTTCATATAACTTCTAGAACACTTATATTAATGATATTTATATAACCTAAGAATGTTTGTCATTATTATTTGACAATGTTTTCTGTATAATTTAACATACCAAATAATCCTAATTTGTTTAGAAAAATTTTGTTCTCTTAACAGAGAGAAAACCAAACTCAGTCTTGCATCAGCTTACTACTAATAACAAAATTCATTTACCTAATTAAATTCGATCTAATCTTTATCTTAACAACGTACAAAATTCTTTTCTCGAAATTCATTTTTTTTTTACAAACTTTTATCACTTTCTTTCTCCTGTTTTTCCCATCCAGAAACAACCAGCTTTAGGACAAAATTAATCCTTCTTCTATCCCTCAGCAAAAATATTTTCATTTTTTTATACCTTCTCTCACCGACAACACATATCCTACTTGCTTTACACACTGAAATGCTTCCCTTATCATTTTTACATATTACAATTTTTAACCTTTAAAAGACCTTAACAACACCAAGAAACAAGTCATTGAACTGTTTGTTATATCAGCATTTTCTTATTGGCAAACTTAAGAACATATTCCATAACCTCTAAAAACATACATTTTTCTCATAGCACAGTTTCTCTTTAATGTGGCACAAGATGCGTGTTTAATGAACCCAAACATCTTTTTTTTAATTAATTTTTATTGTAGTTGCTTTACAATGTTGTGTTAGTTTCTATTGTACAGCAAAGTGAATCAGCTATACGTATGCATATATCCCCTCTTTTTTGGATTTCCTTCCCATTTAGGTCACCACAGAGCATTGAATAGAGTTCCCTGTGCTATACAGTAGGTTCTCATTAGTTATCTGTTTTATACAAAGTACTGTACATATGTCAATCCCAGTCTCCCAATTCATCCCACCCTCCCTTACCCCCTTGGTATCCATACGTCTGTTCTCTATGTCTGTGTCTCTATTTCTGCTCTGCAAATAAGTGATGAACCCAAACATCTTTTGAAGTTCTACTAATTAACCCAAGGCCGAAGTGTCAGGCAGAAAGGGTTGTGTTTGCATTTCAAGGACATGATAAGAGTTAACTTCAAGCTTTCTCCTAGGCATATTTTTGTTCTCTCAGGGTCAGAATTCTGAAAACAGTATTTTTATCAAGCTAGCTTTCTCTAACTGCATATGCAAAAAGAACCAGTTTCGGAGTTTCAAAAGAGTTTCATCTTAACCAGTTTTCTCTGAAGAATACTGTTAGCTACACTGTGTTAAAAAAAAATCATCTTTCTTTTTCTTAGTCATAGGTTCATAGCTAAAATTTTTCTTACTGAATTGAACCTGAATCTCCCATTTTACAAAAGGCAATGAGAATACCAATCACACAAATGGAATATACATTCACACACCAAAAGACAGAACTGTCACAAATCCTCCAAGACGATAACCGATATGGAGTCCCAAACAAACATTTCCCCAACACAAAGGGTCCTCAACGTCAGACACACATCAGAACCAACTGGCAAAATGCCCAAATAGCACCTCATGCTCACAATTGATCTCAACTCTCAAATGCCCAAATAGCACTTCATGCTCACAAGAGAAGTTTGCCCAGGTGCACACCGGGAGACTTAGTCTTGGAGCTCGTCAGCTCTTTCCGATGCACGTTTCTGTTCCACCAAGGAAAAAGCCTATGCTGGCAGTCAGTGCCCAGCATGGAAGAAACAGGGAGAATCCCCGAAACAAATGATTTCAGCACCTACTAGGAACATCCCCGCAAGTCCCCTCTCAGGATCAGCTAGCCACAAGCAGGGGGCTCATCACAACAATCCCGGCATGTCGTCATGGCCGGCGGCTCTACTCAGGAAAACCCCGGGGAGCCAGATACAACGAGAGCATGGCCTCACGTTGGGAGCCAAAATCTGTTACGAAAAGTGGGACTAGGTGCTTGCCACTCAAAAGTCAATAAAGGGCTTCCCTGGTGGCGCAGTGGTTAAGAATCCGCCTGCCAATGCAGGGGACACGGGTTCAAGCCCTGGTCCGGGAAGATTCCACATGCCGTGGAGCAACTAAGCCCGTGCGCCACAACTACTGAGCCTGCGCTCTAGAGCCCGCAAACCACAACTACTGAGCCCACGAGCCACAACTACTGAAGCCCATGCACCTAGAGCCCGAGCTCCGCAACAAGAGAAGCCACCGCGATGAGAAGCCTGCGCACCACAATGAAGAGTATCCCCCGCTCGCCGCAACTAGAGAAAGCCTGCACACATCAACACAGACCCAACACAGCCAAAAATAAAATAAAATAAAATAAATTAATTTTTTAAAAAGTCAATAAAGAGGCAAGGTTGGTGGAAAGGAAAGCTTGCTTTATTTTGTATTATTTATTTTGTATCTAGAACATTCTCGGTCAGCCTCTTTTATTCTCAGCTCCCACACCTCCATTCCTTTTGGGCTACTGCTTAAGTGAGGTCATTCATAGCGGTTAAATGGAGGGTCTGTTCTGTTTCATGCACTATGGCTAATTTGAGGAGGTGGGAAATATGATTGCCCTTCCTACTTTCCTGAGTTGTGAAGGTAGTGATTGAATAACTGCTTTGTGAAAACCCAGGAGGGAAAGCAGATCTAGCTGTTTGCAGGTGAGAGGGACGATGCTGGAAGGTAAGTGAGCTGGGATGGTAATCAGCTACAGCTGGAGATGTCCCGCCCAGACATTTCCCATCTGATTTGATGAGCCTACCACCGTGGAGGTGTGATCCCTCTCACAGGCTAGATGCCCTTTGGGTTTTCTTTTTCACGTGCTCCTGGCCAGCCTGGGCTTGTAATGAAACTCTGATACACTGTGATATTGATGTGAGTCCACAGGGTGAAGGTCCCAGCTTCTCTGGTGACCTGGCCATTCTTCTTTTCAAGGAAAGAATTATAATGCCTCTAGGGTGCCCTCATTTGTATTTTGATACCTCTCTCTGCTCAAGGTCAAGATGGATGTGTGTCTGATTTCACCATCTTCCCTCCAGATCCCAAATATAACTAAACTTCTTCCATAGTCTATTTTAGAAGTGGCAGGTTGTGGGAATTCCTTCGTTTTATGAAACATGGAGCTTACTGTCTGTTTCCATTCTTTTTACTTAAACTTCAGTGGATTCCATAGAGGTGATTTACGTAAATGTGCATTCATTTTACCACCTTTTTTTCTGAATTGTGATGGTAAATTCCTTCGTAGATTAGAGGTTGAACATGTTAAATATAAACTATGACTCTCTTCAGTGACCCCCAAATTTTTCAGTATCATTATTCTTCTTACATAGTGATGGTAACCAGCAAAAATGTTTCAATATACAGAAAGGTTTTAACCATCCCAACCCTCACCCCCTTGAGCCATCAGGAGCAGAGCCAGCGCCCCTCACCCTCTCCCCAGCATCCATTGTTTATTAAGCTGTCTGAAGAAATTCAGGTTGATGGAGCTCCCATAACTCCTTACAGACAATGCTCACATGAAACATGATGCTCTGGTTTATGGGGCTAAAGGGACCGTCCAAAGTTCTGGTTTAAAATGGTCTGCTTCCTTTCAGGGCTGGTAATCACATTGTATTTGGTGTGTGTCTATTAACTTCACCATCCAGAGGGAATCTTTAAGTGTTTATTTTCCGTACTGTGACACAGTGAACTCTATTAACCTTGAATGAATTTTGATAACACCATCAGGGGGCAGCAAAATGATTCTGCCTGAAATTACACAGTGAGAGAGTGATATTACCCATGACAGATTAAAAGCAAAACATACTTTTAAATTATTATGACTATTATTATTCCTATCAGTTGGGTTCACCCTCTGGAGCCTTGCCCTTAACATTTATAACATTACCGGCAGAGTCATTCCGTGATTGATCCACTACCTCACCTCCTGTTCACCCTGCAGTCCACAGCAGTAGCTCCTGCCTCACTCCCCCTACCCCCCTCACAGTGAAATTGCTTTTTTCAGGGCCACCTGTGACCTCCCTGTTGCCAAATCCAGTGGACACTTCTCTGCCTTCACGGCAGACACAGTCAGCCATTCACTCTCTGAAACACCTTCTTCCTTTGGTGTCTTTCTCAGTCTCTTTGTCTGGCTTCGCCTCTTCAAGTTTCAGCCTGAGTTTAAACATTTGGGGTTTCCCTGGCTTGTTTCTATGCTCTCTTATTTTCCCCTTGCTGCCCTCTCTTCCCTAGGGTGACTCATCCATTCCTATATTTATGGAGGTGTGTCTGAAGATAATTCCCAAACTTACACAGTTGGCCCAGATCCCTCCTCTGAGATGCACAAACACCTATCAATTGTCCACATGGCAAATCCCTTTAGATGCCTCACAGTTTTCAGTAAAACATGCTTCTACTATCATCGTCTTCCCTTGCTCCATAAACCGCTTCACTCCCCACAAAAGCTGTAAACCTGAGAATGGTTCTTGGTTCATTCTTTCCCTCCGCCCCCATGTCAGATCCTTCAGCAGGTGTGCCATGCATCTGTCCACTCCTCTCCATCTCCTCTGCTCCTACCCTGGTCCAAACCTCAGCCAGCTACTTAGATGAGTGCACTGCTCTCCAGGCTTCCACACATGGCCCCCTAGAAGTTGGCCTTAATGTAACAGCAGGTGCTATTACAACAGAAATTGGATCCTGCTCTGTTTCTGCTCACCGGCCTCAATAACTTCCCACTGAACGTAGGATAAGATACAAACTCCTTTCCAGGACCTGTGTCTTGTCTTCCCTCCCCTTTCCCCAACATTAAGCTCTTTTCCTCTGCTGTTCTCTCTGCCTCTTATGCTATTTTTTTTTCCTATTGGGCTAGCCCCTTCTCAACCTGTAGTCTCAACTTAAATGTCACCTCCCCAAAGAAGACTTCTGTCACCACCCAGTCTAAAGTAGGTTGCCATGTCATTCTCAGTCTAAGTGCCCTGATTATTCTGTAATAGAATGTCTTACAACTTATAATTGTTTTATATTTTATTTAGTTTGTAATCATTTGAATCCCCACTTTAATACATGTTTCATGAAGAGGAGGGACCATGTCCTGTTTTCTTTTTATCCCTAGCACCTGGAATAGTAAGTACTCAGTGAGTGTGAACTGAGTGAATAACTGGCAATCTAGACAACAGTGCCTGTGACCATGGAGTGGTGGCTCATAGCTATGGGCTAGAATTACTGTCTCTTTGATAGCAAACAAGTGACATACATGCCATCACTGTCCCTGCTACACCTATGGCAGACACAGCTAACTTATGACACTCTAGCCCCATTGAGCCTGCATGCATTCTCAGCACATGGTGAGAATCAGAACTGGCATTGCAGTGGACCCAGAAACCATGAAATGTTGATAAGCTTTTCATATGTCGGTTGCAGAGTGATGTATCGGGAAGAGGCTAAACCAGATGTTAGATGACATTGCTAAAGACCAGACTAACCGTGTTCAACATCATTACTCATTTGGGAAATGCAAGTCAAAACCACAATGAGATGCCACTTCACACCCACTAACACTCAGTGCTCAAGCAACAAATACATATTGAGCCTTTTTGCCCAGATACTATCACAAAACTTTCTTGACATAGAAACAAGTGTGATCAAATGTTATGGGTACTGAGACCACTGGATTTCTTGCTAATCAAAATGAAAAGTACTATTTGCTTATTGTTGATTTGCTCACTTAAAATCCCTGGAAACTCTGCGAAGTAGGAATTACTGTTGCCTCTCAGAAGGCAGAGGCTCAGAAAGGTTGGAGGGATCTTTGAGAAGTGATTGAGCTCAGCTCTACACCCCAGCCGCTGACTCTAAACCCATCACTCTTTCCCACATGGCTGACCATTTGGGGGCCTGGTCCTTCCCAGGACGTTTCAGTGCAGGTACCTGGTCTTGCATAATTCTTGGTTGATTCTGCAGTTAGCCACTACAGGTTATCCTATACAATTCAGTGACCTCTCCCATGAGGTACTATAGGGCAGTAGAATCTGAGAAGTGAGAGATGGTTCACAAGAAGGGCATTCTATTCCTCTACTGAGCCTGTGGTTCAAAACACTCCATTTGCTTGGAACAAACTTTGGAGGAATTGGTACAGTTTTATCACTAGACTCTCAGTGAGTTTTTAAATGCCATTGGCATTTGCAGTCCTGTGTATCAGGAAACAAAACTCATAAAGCTCAAGTGATCTTGTGCATTGAGTTCACAGAGCTTTTTTTGACCCCTAAAGACTTTCCTTCCTGGGTGTTTTATCCTATTTAATTCAGTGTCTTTGAAATATCAATAGACGAAGGTCAATTGCTGAGGCTGTTCTTATATTGTTTACAGAGGTCAGAGCCGTTGATAACTTAGCTCACCTTCTATTCTAAATCTGAGGGACTGGATAACAACATCTTCATGTCTTAAGGAAAAAACCTCTGTCCTGTTTCCCTGTATATATTTTGTTCAGCCAAGTATACATACACAACATTTTACCCTGTAGAATTATCAGCTGGCCTGATGTAGTCTCCCCTTCTAATGCTCAAGAAACAAATGAGTATTGGGCACCGCAGTGCAGAGCAGAAAGCCCTGTGCGTATACTGGCAGCCATGTAAGCCAGCTCAGGGGACCTGAAAGCTAAAGCTACAAACACTCGTTGAATTTTCATGGAAAGATGTTTATGATGTGTTGTTGTTAAGTGAAAAATTAGATTATAAAACCATATGTAGATTTCCCATTCTAGTAGCAGGCTGGGATGAGCTAGTGCAGCCCTTCTTTGTACTAAAAGCACCTAAAAATACGAATAAAATATAAGGTTTAATATAAGAAAGAGAAAATATTTGCCAATCATATATCTGGTAAGGGACTTGTATCCAGAATATTATAAAGAACTCTTATAACGCAATGATGAAAAAGATAAATATTCTAATTTTAAAATGGGTAAAAGATTTGAATAGACTTTTCTCCAAAGACTACGTACAAATGTCTAGTAGGGAAATGCAAATCAAAAGCACAATTAGATACCACCTCAAACCCCCTAGGATGGCTATAATAAAAAAGGCAGACAATAACAAGTGTTGGTGAGAATGCAAAAAAATCAGAACCCTCATATGTTGCTGGTGGGATGTAAGATGGAGCAGCGATTTGGGAAACACTCTGGTAGTTTCTTAAAAGTTTAAACATTTAGCATTACCATATGTCCCAGTAATTCCACTCCTGGGATTGAAAAGATACGTCCACACAAAAACTTATAAATGAATGTCAATAGCAGCATTATTCAAAATAGCCAAAAAAGTAGAAAGAACCCAGATGTCTATCAGTCGATGAATGGATAAATAAAATATGGTACATCTGTAAATGGACTATTACTTGGCCATAAAAAGGAATGAAATTCTGATACATGCTGTCACATGGATGAACCTTAAACACATATGGTATGATTCCATTTATATTAAATGTCCAAATTCAAAGAAATAGAAAGTAGATTAGTGGTTGGTAGAGGGTGGGAGGAGTAATAAGCAAGATGTAACACTCAGAAGCCATAGAAGAAAAGACTGACCAATTTAACTACAGAAAAATTAAACGCTTCTAAATGATGAAAGACACCAATAAGCAAAATTGAAAAGACAAGTTCAAAATGAAAGAAAATATTTCCCACATACATCATAGATTCATCTGGGGTGAATTGCACAATCACAAAATGGATACAGAAACAAAAATTATTTTCTGTTATTCTTTGTGGGTGTGCATCTTTGAACAGGAAAACACAACTCAAATTTGCCAAGGTAGAATAACTTGGTTACTTCCGGTCAGTTGTATCCTGGGTAACTCTGTGTTTGGGGTAGATCCTTGCTTCTTAGGATTTCTCCTTTCCTCCTCAGAGTGTAGAGAAAAGTGCATGCAGTGTTGTGTTTTACATTACTATGACCAGTTGTGTGCCCAGAACATCCACGAGCTCTTTGGAAGAAGGGGGTTAACTTTTATCCAACTCTGAGTCACCAGTGTTTAGGATTAGCCCATCACCCAAAGAATCTTTATTGACTACATTGATTTGAAAGCTTTTAAAATCCCTGGTGCTTCAGTTTCCAGGGATATTAAGGGCCAGGATTGCATTTATCATATTCCCAGCAGGGCTGTTATAAGGATTAATATTTTAACATAAATGATCTCCTGCTCTTTTAAAAAGACATTAATTAAGCTAAAGGATTTCTTTTTAATGTGCTTAGCTTTATAATAATTTGTATTTAAATCTAGTGTCTGAAATATAAGTAATAAGGTTTTGTGCTTTCTTATAGAAAATATGACATATAGAAGAACACAAAATTAATCCACCATTAGGGTTCCTCTCTGGATATTATGTCAAGCCATTGATCTTTCTGTGTTTTACAGGAAGATCCTACATGGCAGCTTGCCATATGGGAGGGCCAGGGTGGCGTGCTTTAGGGACGGAGCCCCCTGACCTGATGTGCTGTTTCTCTTCTCCTCACCCTTTCCCCAACCTGGCTCCCCAGCGAGATGAAGCAGAAGCTGGATGAGGAAGGCAGCAAGTGCAGCATCCTCTCCAAGCACCAGAAGTTCGTGGAGCACTGCTGTATGCGCTGCTGCTCACCCTTCACCTTCCTTGTCAACACCAAGCGCCAGTGTGGGGACTGTAAGTTCAACGTCTGCAAGAGCTGCTGCTCCTACCAGAAGCACGAGAAGGTGTGGATCTGCTGCGTCTGCCAGCAGGCGAGGTGAGTGGCCAAGTGCACCCTTAGGGTCTCAGCTAACGGGAGGCACCATCTTCCTTCAAACAGGTGGGGCCGACAGTGATTGATTGATCGGCATTATTTTTTAAGAAAGGGGAGGTTTACTAAGCTGTCTTCTACATTCAGTGTGTCTAATGCAGACAGAACACACCCAAACTTGTTTAATTAAAGTTAGCAGAAAGAGGATGCTGAGGAGAAGCTGGGAATTTCACTGGTTCAATCTTGTATGATGTCTTGTGGGGACATCGCCAGGAGTCTTGGGATTATTATTGTCTGAAATCAAAGAAGATGCAAAAGTTTGAACTCATTTCCTGTTTTTCCATATTATTCGAGTCCATCATAAGAACCTGTCCAGGAAAGAAGTCCATGATTCATGGGGCAGGTTTTGCTTCTTGAAATTTCTCTAAGTCTCCGTTTGATAGAGAAGTATGTCTAGGTCAAAGTGTCTCAGATGTATGGCCTGTGGGCTGACAGTCTGTTACATTTTGAAGGATGCCTCAGAAGAGTTTATTTATGTAGTAACAAGCTGTGTAACCTCTCAGCATTGTACTGCCAAATTCATCATGGGAAACATTTAAGGGATATTTTGACTTGAATCAAGTGTGGAAAATTTCAGATAAATAACAGATTTTAAAACGTGCCCAGTTTCTTGAAACCAACAAAAAAATTAGTTTCCAATAGATGGTTTAGACTAAATACCTGGTGTCTGGCTGGGGGATGGTGTTTGGGGTCACTTTGTGCTGCCATCCACTTTGACCATCAGCTTCTCTGCTCCTTGTGCAGTCTGAAATTCACCTTGGTTTAGAAGTGATTTACTTTAGGATATTACTCTCTGGGATATTCTTTCAGCATATTCATATGCGAGCAACTGGATTTTAAAACACTGTATATGTCAAATTACATGAAGAATACCTGTGTGTGTATTGTGTGAAATCCCAATAAAATAGTGGATAGCAGCTCTGTGAAGTTGCAGAGATGACCGCTTTTTAGACTCATGTTTCACTCCCCACTGCCTATGACATACTTTTCCTTTCCTATGTAAATGAATCCCATTTTTGGTGCATTGGTTTAATTTCTAGCTGTTTATCCAGTAGCTACCATATGCATATGTTTTTGAGATACTATGGAGCCATGAATAATTATAATAATAAAAATTCTTGCTCACAGAAAATTAAGGCACTAGGAATACAGGGTAGACATCCATGTGATAAAATTAACCAATTGTGTCAGAAGTAAATGACCACATCAAGCACCCGGGCCTGTCTGTGGTGTGGTTCTACAGGAGGGACTCAGATTAGAACGTAGGCTTCCTTGGGGAGGACACAGGTAATGTCAAGTCACTGTAAAAACGGTGGTAGTCCAAAACTTCAGCTTTCCTCTTTCTCATCACAGTGAAAAAGAGTCTACCTGTCCTAGGGTTCTGGTTGGTTATTTATTATAGTAAAAGCATTTTAAGAATTTTAAATGAAATTCCCTTGTAATGGTCACTGCTCTAATTATGATCAGATGGTTTGTGCTTCGTCAGTTTGTTTTCTCCATATGTTTTGCATTAAAACATATTTCTGTTGTCAGTGTTAGTTTAAAATTTTTAGCTTTGGGAGATTAACAAACTTCAGTGAATTTATTATAGAAAGAATGATGGATTACTTATTTTAGAAGTTATATAGCTAATGGGATACTACAGGATCATTCCCTTTGTCATCTTTTTATTATATAAAAATTTATCTTCTTGACCATTTATTGCATAGATTCAGTCAAACATTATAAATAAGGACTTATACTGGTTGTTTAAGATCTTCTGAGGAAACCGAACTTTCTCAGTGAGCCTAGATGCACACGTCAGTCATCATTTGGTGTCGAACTGATTCAGGAATGGCGTTCCTACTTTCCTTGGAAACAAATTGGCTTCTTAGTTCTTTGCTTCATTATAAAAATTGTTCTCTCTGATTTTGTTGTTTTCTGCTATTACCTTTAACACAGACCAGTTTGGGAGATTGTTTTCGGGGAATGAGAGAGAAAAATTATCCCTGGGACTGAAATCAAAACATATCTCCTGATTATGCCTGTGGCATTGGCTTTGGTTTTTCTGAGACAACTTAAGCCTTCATTTCTTTTCACTTGGAGTCAAATATCCTTTACTTCTACCTGATCACTTATTGCTTGGTGTTCCACACAGTCCACAGGATTCATAAATTAGGATGCTGCCCTTTTAGTATAAGCTCCACAGTATGTTTTAGAGATATCCTAATGGGTTTGCAATATCCCTAAAGAAGATATGATATTAAAAAATCATCACTATGGAATGAGGACATCCACAGGTTAACAAGTATATGGGGAAATGTTGAACCTCAATAGAAAGCAAGGGAATAGAGATTTATGCTTCAAGTAGCTTTTTTCTCATGAAATTAATGGGTTTTTTTCAGCATTCTCTTCAGTGTTGGCAAGGGTAGATTGAAAAAGGCACTCTCATCCATTGCTGGCAAAGTTGAAATGGGCATAACATTTTACCAACGTGTATCAAGAGCCATTAGCATGTTCAAGTCCTTTAACCCAGTAATTTCATTTTTGAAAACCTATACCTAAAGAGACGATGGAATATTTTTAATACAAAAATAATTCTCAATACAAAAATGAGATATACTGGATTATTTGTAATGTAAAACCCAGAAATAATCTAAATGTCCAACAACAGAACAGAGGAAGTAAGTTAGGATACATTCAACTTGACAGAATATGATGAGACATTTAAAATAATGTGTATATTGTATTAGCATGGGTAAATTCTTATATTAAAAATCATGTATGCGATGGTTTCTTTGAAGCGTTTTCACTTTTTTGAACAGAGAACATTCTTCCTAGGTGTACACCTTGTGGAATATTTATGTGGCAAAGGAGCCTGAATGGCAATGGAATTATTTGTGTTGGCAGCACTGTGTGCCAATTTCATGTAGTTCATTTTGGTTAATGAGCTCTTGAGATTTCTTTACACACCATGATGCAACAAGTCAAAGAAAGTTACTGTGTGCTTGGAAAAATCCCATCTTACCCACGGCTGTTCAGTGAAAAAGCTGTACAACTGACAAATCTCTTGACTAGATTGAAGAATTTAAGGGAAAAAAATTGAGGAATGTTGGTGGGAAGTTTCATTTGTGTACTGTGAGAGACAGTCTACCCTTCCAAATTTTAGAATAAATCTCATCTTGGGAAACATCAAAGACACACCGAGCAATATTATTCAAACCAACTGGCTTGAAGTCTTCAAAATATTGATGTCATTAAAGAAAAAGAGACTGAGGAAATGTTTAGATTAAAGAAGACTAACAAGAAACGATACCCAAGTGACATGCCTAATCCTTAATCAACTCTTGAGGTGAGGGGAAATAGCTATGAAGGACATTGGGACAATTGACACCATTTGAATATGGATAATGGTAGAATAGTATTGTATTAATTTTAAATTTCCTGAAATTGATCACTTTACATAGCTCTATAAGAGAGTGTCCTTGTTCCTGGAAATACACACTGACACACATCATGGTAAATTAAACATTTTTCACTTGTTTCCTCCATACATGCTTACTGAGTTCAGCCTACACAGGAGGCCTGTGCTAAAACAATCAACTCTTTATTGCCCATCACTGATTTTCTGGAGAACTGTTTGTTCACGTGTTCACTTGAGATGTTTATCGTATAATTTTTTGACACGAGTTCTTGGTGTGCCTTTTGTTTGTAATGTTCCTTTTCTCCTTTCTTCCTTGAAGCCTCCTTGCATAAATTTCAGGACAGTTACTATGGGGAAGGGGCCAGCCTGAAATTTTGATCTTTTTAAAATTTTTTTATTCTTTTTTTTTTTTTTTAATTCTTCTCTTTTTTTTTGGCTGCACCTAGCAGTTTGCAGGATCTCAGTGCCCCAACCAGGAACTGAACTCCAGCCACGGCAGTGAAAGTGCTAAAGCCTAACCAGAAATTTTGATCTTTTTGAAATTTCTCTGATAAGCAAAGGCACTGGTTCTCTCCTTTAGCAAGTGCCCAGGCCTACGTTAATGGCCAAGGTTAAAGAGTCAAACAGATTTCAGTACTGCTCACGGCAGCTTCCATAGTAACTGGAGATGAGTCTGTGCGTGAGTAGCTGTGAGTGAAGAGTGCTCTGCTGGAGACTCTGAAGTCCCCGTGGGGGCCCCGTGGTTAGAGCAACAGCAGGACAGGTGTCCCAGAGGAAGGGATGCCTGAGTTGGGCTTTCATGAGGTAGGTGTTCAGCAGGGGAGGACAGGAGGCAAAGGCAGGCTGGACAAAGGAAGGGGGAGCAATGGGCAGACTGGAAAGCTCGGGCAAGGTAGGGCTGAATCTAGGCTGCGGGCGGCAGAGAGTAGATTTCCAGAAAAGAATGCTAATTAGATGCCAACACTCTCCACTTCATGGTCCTGCAAGGTGGATGGCACCCCCTGTTATAGTTGTAGACGCTGAGCTCACTGAGGCATGTTACTGTTCCAGGTAAGGGTGGGAGCAGGATCCAAACCCAAATGTTTGCCTCCAGACTCCAGGGTGTGCATTCTCAACAGGACTAAATGCCCCCCCAACCAGGCCAAACTTGGTCTTTGGAGGGAAGAGGGAATCTTGCTCTTTTTATGCATAAAGCACAGATATACATACAGTACATACACAAGCCTAGGATAAGCCTTGAGGTTAAATATTTGAAGTTCCCTCAGAAAGGTCCACAGAACATCAATTTAAGAAATGAAAAGAAGGATTTGATATCCCAGTATAAGAGGGGGATAGCCAGCAAAGAACATCCATTTCACTTTATAAAAACCTTACAAGATGTAAATCCTTAGAAAGGTCCTAGAGAAATAAACCTTAATTTGGAAAGGCAGTATTCAGCATGAAGACAAATAAGTTTAGCAGGAACTATTATAGAAGATGATGCTGTATCCATTTCTTTCTCTTTTTTTTTTTTTTTTTTTTTCTGTATTCATTTCTTAAGACTACAAACAGCTCTTAAAATCAAGACCAAAATCTACTGCTGCTGGGCTTTTCTGGTGGCGCAGTGGTTGAGAATCTGCCTGCTAATGCAGGGGACACGGGTTCGAGCCCTGGTCTGGGAGGATCCCACATGCCATGGAGCAACTGGGCCCGTGAGCCACAAGTACTGAGCCTGCATGTCTGGAGCCTGTGCTCCCCAACGAGAGAGGCCGCGATAGTGAGAGGCCCGCGCACCGCGATGAAGAGTAGCCCCCACTTGCCACAGCTAGAGAAAGCCCTCGCACAGAAACGAAGACCCAACACAGCAAAAATAAATAAATTAATTTTAAAAAAAAAGAATAAGGTGTTAAAAAAAAAAAATCTACTGCTGCTAAATTTCTTGAGTTCTCATTTGAGAGCAGGAACAAGTGGCCTAAAGAAGGCAAACTGATTCAGCATCACCTGATGGGAGGGCCAACGCATTTACCATATAAGTGGGCTACTTCAGCCTGGGCTGTGTAAGCTGTACTGTCAGAAGTATTCCTAGGAATCCTGCCTGAGGTGTGAATTGCTCTCAGAATCACCATAAAAGCATCAGAGAACATTATGGCCTCTGCAATTCAAAGGCAGCCCTGTCAGGGGAGTATTTATGAATTTGTTGGTAAGGAAAGAACTGAAAAGGCTTATAGTCTACCCTAGTGTAAGTGAAGATATGAGATAATTAAGAAAAGACTATTTCATTTTTTTCTAAATAATTGACCCAGGGACCCCCAACTCCCCAGTCAAGTAGCTTCCAGAGCCTCATTCAAATTAAACCACACAAAGACATCTGCATTTGCTGGAACTGTGTGTCCTTCAGATGATTTCTTTAACCTCTAAAATGAGAATCTTCAAGAGACATCTAGGAATGGCCTTGTAAACTCAGGAAGTGTAATGAATTCCAAATAAGCTGAATAACTTTGTCAGCTGTGCCTTTCAGGTACGATCATAAAGCACTAAAATTTTTTTATTGCTTCTAATCAATTTAGCTTATATCTCTAACTTTTGGGAAAATAATATACCATTCAGTAGGTAGGCTATGTCATGTCACTGTGTGTCATCAAATAGAATGAAAAAGAAGAAACTGTCAATACACGCAACGCTGTGGGTGAACACCATGGATGTTAAGCCAAAGAAGACAGATACAGATGGCACATACTGTATGATTCCATTGATGCAGAGTTCTGAAATGGTCAAACTGATTTATGATGAGAGAAGCCAGAATAGTGATGGCCCTTGGGAGTAGAAGGGGCTACTGAATGGGAGGGGACCCAGCAAGCCTCCTGGAGTGATTAGAATGTTCTATACATTGACTTAAGTGGTGATCTTACGTGTGTGCACATATGTAAACATTCACTGTGACACTTAAGATTAGTGCACTTTACTATAGGTAAGCAATACTACCATAAAATAATTTTTAAAAATTTACTGGCACATTTACACTGGCTCTGCCACTTAACAGCTATGTGGCTACTGGCCAGTTGCTAAGCATCTCTGAGCATCATTTTCCTCATCTGAAAAATGTGAATTCATGACACTGGGCTTAGAAGGTTGCTAAAGGATTAGAGAAGGATGACTTGTGCCCACCATGGTGTCTGTCCCATGGTTAGAAGGCTCTGGTGGTAAGAACTTTAATGTCTTTTACTATAACGACGTGCGGCCCACAGCCCCTGGCTCTAATGGCTCCAGCTCCGATGGCACAGCTGGGAAGCCATGCCGAGTCCCTGCAGGTATGCCAGAGGATGGCGCCTCCTGTGACAAGGACATCATTTCCAATCACACTCATAAAAGTATTCCAGCTACACTTTTTATTGCAGTAGAGGATTTTTTTAAGCATGAGTGGAGAAAATTAGAAGCTGCTGGATAAGGCTTGTGGGTTGTACTCCAGGGAAATAAAAACCAAATAAATTCACTGGCTGATTTTGAGGAGAAAAGGTCATTCTCTGAGAATAATGCCAGAATATGTCCTTGAAACCCTGAAAAATAAACACGCAACTTGGAAAACCAAAATAAACACACAACTTGGAAAAATAAACACACAACTTGGAAAACCAAAGACATTCAGATCCATAGCAAGATACATAATAATTAAACTTTTAAAAACTAAAGAAAAAATTGCAAATCTTGAAAGCAGCCAGAAATAAACAATATATTTCTTATAAGGGAAGATCAATTCAGGTGACGACAGATTTCTCAACTGAAACTATGGAGGTCAGAAAACTTAAAACTAAAAATATAAAGGGTGCAATCAAAGCAGGATGTCCACAACGACCCAGGAGGAATGGATGATGGTTCCCTAGTGAGCTGAAAAGCAAGTTAAACAGCTTGCTTTTCACTGCGTGGAGGCTGCCTTTGGAGGGATGAGACCTTTGTGGCCGTGGGGATTTCGTGGCTTGGGCAGGCCCTCCCCAGCACAGGAGCGGGCTATAGCTCAACCCATAGCAGGGTCCTGCTTGCCAGGGGCTGGGACGGGAGAATGAGTTGCAGGGCCCGTCCAGAGAGTCACCAGGGCAGGTCCTGCTGCTCTGTGGGCCAGGGGCTGGGAGACGGCAGTGGGAATTGGCTCCCCTGGCCATCCAGAGGCCTGTCCCCTAGTTTACACTCAGGACCTCTGGTGTTGTGGAAAGAATGCCAGCCCCTGCTATCATACACACCTGGCTGAAACCCTGGCCTGGCCCCATACTAGCTCTCTGTTCCCAAGTCTACTTTCCATCAAATAGAGCTTTTGCTGGTTTAGGGTAGTGCTGGGAGTAATTACCAAGGCAGCCCTGTGCCTACTGCAGTGGACCTCCAGTGACTGTTCTCAAGGCCAGGTTCAGAGAAGTGATGTTGACAGTTGTGGCCTCTGGGAGCCTCAATCCAGAAGGAAGAGTGTAGCAGCAAGGGAATCTCATTGTGGGCACTGAGGCCGGTTGGCATTCAGGGTTCTAGGGTGGGACAACGGGGGCCAGCCCACACCCTGAGTCCAGGATGAAAACTGGGGGCTATTAGGGAATTCATAAGGTGCCACAAAGCATAATCAACGAACTCCCCTCATACCACTGCTACATGGATGAAAACAGAAACACAGCGACTAGTGCTGGACATGCACAGACATGACCATGGGGAGAAGGTCCACAGGAGGGTAGCAGGGCAAGTGACCCAGTGTGGCTGTGACAGAGGGGTGATGTGGCTGAGTTGGTTTGGGTTCTGATGCTGGCCCTGCCCGCCTGTGGGCAAGGATCCAAAGCCTCGCTTTCCTCCTGGTCCAGATGAGTGTAACACAGTGCCAGCCTCACAGCGTTGTGGACAAGACTCATTGAAAGGGGTCTGCCAGGGCTCAGCCCAGCAGCCGGCCCGTAATAAGTACCAATAGATGTTAGCTATTATTATGGTTGTTTTTGTTGCCATCACTGGGGAGTAAGCCAGACAAGTAGATCATAGAACTGAGAGTACAAACTGAAACATCTGCTTCAAGAAAGGAGGGTGTCGTGACACGCTAGATTTTGGTTCTGTTGCAGAGAACATTTGTCCAGCGTGAATGTGTCAGGTTAAAAGGATGAGGTGAGAAAGCTGGCCTGGAGTCAGTGGTGTCCTGGTGAATTTTTGACAACCGGCTCTCCAGGGATAAAGAAGGCTTGATTTGTAGTATTTGCCAATTTCCATAGTGTAAATACTCCCACCATATACGTTTTCGAGCTATCGACGTATTATCACTGAGTTGGCGAGAGGCGCTCACAGTCAGCTCCCCGCAGCTGGAACAAGCCTGCCCAGCATAGCAGTGGCTTGAGTGGAAAAGGGTGTCTCGAAGAACAACAGGAAGAGGTCCCTGCCCTGCAAGAGCTCAGAGTCTAATATGGAAGACAGGAAAGTCCCAACCATAACCATACGGAGATGGTATAAGTGCTGGGAGAGCACCGAGAGGCAGTGCAAAGGCCCTGAGGGGTGAGCCAGCAGACCTGAAAGCATCCTGTGTCTGAGAGCATCTTAATGCCTGACACTCAAGTCTAGGTCATTAAGAAGGATGCAGCCAGACCTTATTAAATTGAACAAGCATTTTTTTGGTTGCATTATGTTGTTTTAACCTCTCAGCCACCCATGAGATACGTGGAGCCAATATTCCAATTTTGTAGCTGAAAAAATTGATGTTTGCAGAAGTTGTTACAACGTTGTCCTTTTTCGTTGGGAGCCCTAAAGCCATCTTTGAGCTTAGTAGCTTTCCATGCAGGTTCTTAAGACTCAGGGATGCTCCTGGGCCTGAGACTGAGGTGTATTCATGTAGCAGGAAAATTTTGGTCCTAGATACATTTGGAGTATGCCACAATGCTAGAAGTGGCCATTAGATTTGTCTGCAGCTCAAAAAAATCAACCCTAACAAGGGCCCAAAACAAATAAACAAAGCTAAAAGGGGACATGAAAGTTAGAATTTTTATGAGAGTCTCAGGAATGTCATCATCATCATAAAGCTTTTATACATTAGTTCCAAAGAACATGCTCCTCTTTGTTGGAGGTTTCTGGGCTTATTGTATTACAAGGGCCTTGGCAATGTTTATGCAGAATTGTATTTGCTTCGCTAAAAACCACTTTCTGTCAATTTCTGTTTTCTTCTCTAAAATTATATACAGGATCTTCAGGCCAAGGTGTATGTGGATGTGTGAGAGCCTGTGAGTCTGTTTCAGTGCGACAAGGTCAAGGAAGGTCACTTCTGAGACCATGTGCACCTCTAATAATAATGTAAAAGTGCTTCTCTCCATCCTTTGATTTTTGACCTTGGGACAATCTCTTTCTCAAGGGTTTACTAATAAGTGCCTCATGTGGTGTTACTGGATGCTGAAAAACACACCATGAATACTTGTTGCATTCAAAATTTCATCAAGAAAAATCAATATACTCAGCTTTATTTCTAATCAGACTGTTTTCTTGCTTGGTAAGCTTTGAGAACTTGTGCCAAATCCCTGACCTTTCTGGGCCCCTCCTGAGAGAATGACAGTTGACAGTGATTAGGGACCCCTGTGACACATTCCTCAGAGAGCCTAGGGGCTAGCCAGTGAGGAGCTGGCCCAATGCTCAGTGCTGAAATTTGCTGATGTCGTGAAGGGCGGTGATTGTGTTCAGACAGCATCGTGATCTTGGACTTAGAGGGCAGTGTAATTCCCCAAGATGGTTGGGAAAAAGAGGAATCTGCATATGACCTGTCCCCACCTGGTGTGGGGCATGAGGCTGAAGGCGGTGGAGAGAGCCCGCTCTCCTTGTAGACCAGCCAGAATTGTCCTGTCACCATTTCTGCTGAAGGCTCCAGTCTGCTGAAGGTTTCCAGTCTCCAAGAGCAAGTCACCTATAAGTATTACAGGGTAAGGTTTCAAGTTTAGGAAATGAAAACCTAACTCAGCTGACCAGCTTCATTCATTTTTAACTCATCATCTGTCAAACCTGCTGGCTTATGCACTTCCCTGCCTAGAGCCATTTCAGAAATGTCCTTCAGAAATAAAAGGCCACAAGGTGACATCTTATGTGGCACAGGTACCTATGACTTTCATTTCTCAGTGGCAGGGTTCCACCTCCATTGGTGTAGGCTTCCTGTCTGATGTCTGTGGAGGACGCGCCGTGTTGAGTTGCATTCTAGCGTGGTGGGTCTGTGGAGGCTTAAGTAGGTGCCACATAAATGCTCAGACACTCGGGTGGAGCAGAGGTGAGCCTTCAGGAAGCAGTGAGGAGGATTCATCTTCTTCCTTTCGGTTGTGGTTTCCCAGGCATGAACTTCAGGTAAGCTAGTGTGCTCCCAAGTAAGCTGGTACACATTGCACCTCCCTCAGGGAATGGGTGGTTCTTAGCAGGAGCTGATTCAGCCAAAGTTTCTCTCTGTGTTCACCTCTCCTTTGTGGCTCTGGAGCCTTCATCCAGGTCTTGGTGAGGCCCTCTGGCCTGGTCTCCCTGGGATCTCCCCAACTGGGCCACTGAAGGGGGCTGCCACCAACGGAGAGACCAGGTTAGAGGAGTGTCTGGCTGTTAGGGTGAGACCCCAGAGTTTAGGCTTCCTGATCCAGATGCTCCATCCTCGTGAAACCTTTCCTTCTGGTGCCAGCCACTTTTTAAAATGAAAGAATATAGTGTTTCTCTGCATCCGTGGTTTTAATGGCCATGTGACAAATCAAGGACAACCCAGACCTCCCCATGTTTGATTTAAATCACTCGGAGCATATTTTAGCAGACAATCACTAAATATATTCTTAGTGAGCTTGTATTTTCTCTAAAGTAGACAAGGATGGTTTAATGAGTATTAGCATCATGGCATGGGGCATTTTGCTTGTCACTTCTAATTCTCACATCTAATAACATGCTTGATCTACAAATTAGACTGCAAGATTCTTAGTGGCATCAAGGACTGAGTAGAGGAAGGGGAGTTTAAACAAGATAAAGGCTCTGTGTCGATTGTTTCTCCTCTTCCCAGAACCTCCCAAAAGGAAGATTTCATGCTAACATTGGCCAGGGAAGTCTGCACCTTCCACTCTCACCCTGGTAATGGTGCCAAGGATTGAACTTGCCTGGAGAGAGATGGCATTGCAAAGAGACACATTAAGATGCATTTCAGAAGCTATAGATGGCTCATCTGAGGCTCTGTAAGCCTTGCAGTAGACTCTGTTCTTGCTGTGTCTTTTGTGCCCTGTGTGTTTAGATTCCCATTCCCCGACCTGCTTGTCTGTGCTGTTCTGAGGACGTGGCTATTACCACTGTGAGACTGCAAAGGGGGGTTTTGAAACTGCCACTAACTCTTTTGTTGTTGTTGTTTATTTATTTATTTATTTATTTTTATTGAACTATAATTGATTTACAATATTGTGTTAGTTTCAGGTGTACAGCAAAGTGATTCAGTTATATATCTTTTTTCCAGATTCTTTCCCATTATAGGTTATTACAAGATACTGAATAGAGTTACCTGTGCTATACATTAAGTCCTTGTTGTTTGTCTATTTTGTATATAGTGTGTATATCTACTAATCCCAAACTCCTATTTTATCCTTCCCCCCTCTTTCCCCTTTGGTAACCATAAATTTGTTTTCTATGTCTGTGAGTCTGTTTCTGTATTATAAATAAGCTCACTTGTATCAGATTTTAGATTCCACATATAAGTGATAAATGATATTTGTCTTTGTCTGACTTCCTTCACTTAGTATGATAATCCCTAGGTCCATCCCATCCATGTTGCTGCAACTAGAAACTGCCACTAACTCTTTTTTCTTTTGGCTGCACCATGTGGCTTGCAGGATCTTAGTTCCCTGACCAGGGATTGAAGCCCGACTCTCAGTAGTGAAAGCACCAAGTCCTAACCACTGGACCACCAGGGAAGTCGCTGCCACTAACTCTTGATTCAGAGATCCTGCCTGGGGTCTTTGCTACCTGTCCGTGGTCAGTACCCCAAAGCCCCCAAAGATGTCCTCCCCTCCTAGATGCTCTGTACCCCTCCTGGGCTCTCTCTCTTTTTCCCCTTGATCACAGCCAGCTGCCAGGAAAGGCTGTGAAAGGCATTCACCATGTGCCATATGGGGTGGGCATGTCTCCCCAAACCCCTCTCCCAGTGGAATTTTATTTACACAGGCAAGTCCTTATGGCCGCTCAGGGTATTCTACTCTGGGGTGCTTTCAGCGGTGCCTGGGGCTGCCTTGGGGCTGTCTTGTCACATGTGGCCCACACTAGTCATCCAGAACCCCAAGAAGGACTGGAAAAGTGAAGTGAAAGTCACGGTCCACTTCCTGAGAGGGAGGCATGTTGTCTGTGTTAACTCCCCAAATCCCCAGAAAGCCTGCAAGGCAGGAGTTAGCCTCGATTTACAGGGTAGGAGATGGGCTCAGAGACCTGCTCAAAGTCATGTGGCTGACAAGGCACTGAGCCTGGACTGGGAACCCAGCTTATTTGATTTTGAAATCCAGCATCTTTCCACTGTCCCATTCCGCTTACTTGGGAGCAGAGGCCACCACCGCCAGCTCCCAGAGACAACGTTATCTCAGATGCTCCCCACCCCCCGGAAGTTTAGTCTGCTAATGGGCTTCATGTCTCAGGAGGTCCAGGCCCCTTGGTGCATCACAGCTTTGTAGTCAGTGACCACGCCCACCCCTGGAATGGAGGCCTGGGCCTGGTCCCTCTGGCCCTCTGAGAGGACAGTGGAAGCAAGTCTGTGGTTCCCCACCAGCAGCTCCTGCCCAGCATGGGGATAACCCTGCACCATCACCGCTGCTGCCGCCCTTGTTCACGGCATTGCCCCAACAGAGGTGAGATGCCCTGAGCTTATCACAGTTTGCTTCTCTCTTAATTTCTATTCTCACCTTGGCCATAACAGCATCGCAGTTGAACGCAAAACCAGTGACAACAATTTGCTTCAAACTCCTAATTATCCAGAGGCAACCCATCCATGTTTTCTTTGGCTCTTAAAATAAAGACAAAACTCAACATCCCACAAAGGCCCACAGGGTCGGTCCCACCTGCTCTCCCACCTCCCGCCTTCCTTTCCCCCTGCCCTGCCTTCATAATGGGGGTCTCTCTCCACCTGGAATCCTGCCCCCTCCCTCCCTCTTCACACGTTCAAATCTTATTCTGCTTCCAGACCTCCCCTCCATGGTCACAGATTGTCATCAAGCAAGTCTGTGTTTGTTGATACTCCTCTCCCACCCCTGTCCCTCCCTGTCCCACTCACTCATGGTCCAGGCTCTTGTTCTGATGCTTACCCCACTGGAGTATAAGCTCCCTCTCTGTTTTACATACCATATTGTTCACAGTTTCTGGCACATAACAGGTGCTCAGCAAATATGTCTCGAGTGGCTGATTAAATGTTTAATTCTTACAACAAAACTATGAGATAAGACTCCCCCTTTTGCAGGTGAATAAATGAAGACTCGGAGAGGTTGTGTTGGCATCAAAGGCTTGGTCCTTCTGTCTCTAAAGCTGGTGTTTGTTACCCAGTGACAACCCTATGTCCTCACTCCTCCGTCCCCCACTGGCCTTCCCGTCTGGGCTCTGGATTAAGACTGTCAGCTCCTCTCCTCTGTAGCACATGGACGTCTGTCACTGGAGTGTTGGCTCCTCATTCAGACATCTGCCTTCCCTGGTGACTGGGAGCCCCCCAGGGACAGAAGCCTTGTGTTTAATCACCTCCCCCAGCACCTGTCACTGTACCTGCCCAGTACATTGTTGGTTCTCAGTAGGGGTTTGGGAATCCCATTTACCACTGTTTCAGCCAGGCTTTCATGGATCACCAGGGATAGAAAACCCAACCCAACTTGACTTAAAGAAAAGGGAACCTATTAGCTATGTAATCAAAAATGTTCAAGAGTAGTGTGGCTTCAGGTACTGCTGGATCCAGAGTTTAAACTTTACCTTCAGGACTCAGTTTCTTTCCTTTCCATTGCTTTCTGCTGGTGGGCTGCAGTTTCAAACTTCTCACAATAGCAGGACGCCGGCCAGAACTGTAACCTCTCCCTTCTCTCAACCACACATCCTTAAAAACCACCCCACTTGCAAGGGTTGAACAGAGTCCTAGGCATGGCTCGCACTGGCGTGATTTGGGTTCATCTGTCCGTCCCCAATCTAATCACTGTGGCTGGGAGGAGGGGAAGACACCTGATTAGAGCCAGACCCACTCTTGGAGCCTGGGAGTGGGGAGAGGTGTTTCCCCCAATATTTGGGGTACTGTTTTGTCAGGAAGAGGATGAATGGGTGCCAGACTCTGAAAGGAAGATTTCCACTACAAGCTCCTTTTACAATTTCCCAAACTGACCTCACACCTCCTCCAAACTGGAGTGGTCCAGCGCTGTCACCGTCCCTCACAAGGATAGAGCCTGATTCCTCCTCCCTCACACCCCTTCTGGGATGACTTCCTCGGGCCTAGAGCTGTAAACAGACCCTGGCATCCTCCCTCCCTGAGCAGGGAGGATGAATCAGCTTCCAGCTGCTGCCCACACAAGCTGTGCTGCTCTGAGGAACCCCAGCTCCCAAGTGGGGATCATTTCCTCCAGCACAGAGCCAGGCTTTCAGATACCCAGAGCCAGAAATCAGGTCCTGACCAGAGGGGCAGGACCTTGGGGGGCCTCCTGATCCTGCATCCTCAGACTGAGAGAATCCAGCCTTGCTTTAGAGCCAGGGAGAGGAGAGAATTCCCCAAAGCCCCTGGCAGAGCTTCTCCAGGGAACGTGGGGAGGCTTTTGAGAACTGTGTAGGCAGGGGCTGTGTGTACAGTCCAGCCACTGGTCACAGCTGCCACGCACACACACACACACACCACATACCCTCTCTGCCTCCCTCTCTTCCTTGCTCTCTCCCTCTCCCTGTTCCCTTTTTCCCTCACACACTCACAATATGCTCGAATTCTCCACAGTCCCTCCTCCCCTTTCCCCTGCCCTCTTCTCTCCCCACCTTCCTTCTCTCACACATAGAAGCATAGAAGCGATATCCACAGTGTCTCTCTCTGGTTCTCTCACATGTACACTCTCGCCCATTTCTCTCACACACATAGAGGCTGTACAACACAACACTTCACCCCTCTCCCTCTTCCCCAGTCCTCCAACACACACACACACACACACACACACACACAAACTCCAACCCTGGACAACATCTGTGACCACTGACCCTTCAAAGGCTGGCCTCCACAGGTTATCTGGGGTCATTCCACCTCTGGATACACCCCAGATGGCAGTCAATCCCTCAACGTATGTTCCAACTTTGAAGGTTGGGTTCATGGAGTGCCTCAGGTAAGAAAACTAATGTCAGAGAAGGGAAGTGATCTGAGCCTAGGGACACAGCCACTGTGTGACAGAGGTGGGCAGGGAACCCAGCTCTCTGAAGCTCTAGGCTAGTATCTTTCCATGTCTCTCCTCTGACATAAAGTGCATCTCCCAGGACTGAATCCTCACTGTGGAATAAGGGAGGCCCTGTGAGGATGAAATCACATCGAGCACATGACAAAGGCAGCATGATAAACTAATGGGGGAATCTCTGCAAATGACTTTGAGTACATAAGTTCCACTCCCCTCCAACAAAACCCTCATCTAAGCAACTGAAGAAATCAAAGATTGTTTTTAATGGGTCTGTGTCAGCTCTGGCAACAGGGGTGGCCATCCGAGTACAAAATTTCTGCATGATTTCATGCCAAGGACTGAATAGAGGGGTGTCCGGACCAGCCTCAGGTGAGCTGCTAGGAGGGCATCCTGGGAAATGGGGTTTGGCCCAGCAGAGTATCCCAGAGCCCCCATCTCAGAGCAGTAGGGCTGAGAGCATAGGGCAAAAGACATCAACATCTTTGAAAGGATAAAAGCTTTCTTTGCCAGGCAAAATGAAAACTGTAAGAAAAATGTGGGCACTCTGAGAGGCGGCATCTGTGCTGCTTGGCAAGGCCGCCAGTGTACTGTTTGGGTGAAGCAAAGCACCCCAGCCATCATCCTAACTCCTTCTTTCCCTATCACTGTGGCTTGGTATCAGTGGCCCTGCCAGCACCCAGGAAAAAGGCTCATCTGTTGCCATGGAGCTTTCAACTTCTTCAGAGGCTCCGCCTTGAGTCACTGCCTTTTTGCAAATAGACCCCACTGCCAACAGCCACCAAAAAAAGTTTATAGAAATAGGAAATAATTTTTCGGTACAATAGCTAACATTACTGAGAGCTTATTCTGTAATGAATTGCTGTTCTAACCACTCAGATACCTTCATAACTCCATAAAGCAAATATATTGCACCCATTTTACAGATGTGGCAAGTAAGAAAAGAAAGGTTAAGGAACTTGCTAGAAAGTGGAGGAGTTGGGATTTATACTAGGCAGGCTGGCTCCGTAGTTTACCCTCTGCACTGTGATGCTCTCAAGAACTCAAAAATCAACAGACTTTCTGAAGGCTGGGTTTTGGGGTGCTTAGTTGAATCCTGGTCAGCGGTTTCAATTTTGGTGAGAATTTTGTTACAAGCCCCTCTAAAAGCAATTTATGCAATGTATTCAAGGCTTCTCTTGAGAGATATTTTGGGCTCTATACAGATGGAGAAGATCTGAAGTCCACCATGCTGGATAATGCTAAAATAAAATCCCCACCACCACCACCTACACACACAAGATCTTTGGCCAGGATCCCACTCTGGAGGTGGGGATTGGTAGCAAATGCGCACGATTTCCATCCCTGAAGGACACGTCCTGCAGCATGGCGCCCAGAGCCTCCTGAGTTTCTCTGTAGGGGGAAATCTGCAGAGGCCTGGGAACACGGCAGAACCCACTTGGAGGTCCCTTCTGCTCAAACTGGGACACTGGAAAGGGGATTCGCGATCCGTTATCGACAGCGTGGACAACGGAGGTGGTACAGACCTTGCCCAAGATGAGCTCGATGACTTAATGAGAACAGAAATGTGGCTAGAGGAACTCAGCCAGAACTGTTAGAGAATTCCGCTGTTCCTCATCCACTCTCACTCTCCAAGCAGCCCTGCAGACTCTGATCTGAGCTCATTACTCTGCTCCCTTGAAGTCAGAGCTCCTAGCACTTTCACCCCCAAAATGACCAGTCTTAATAGCTTGGCAGGTCAGGTGGCTTGCATTAGTTTCTGTCAGAGACCACTCCAGGATTTCAACTTGCTTTTCAAGTCAAAGGACAACATCAGCCTTTTTTTTTTTCTTTTGAGATTTACGTTTGAACAGAAGTACATTAACTTGTCTTTGATTTGCAGAATATAAATGTGTTCCCATTTTTGTAAGAAGTGGCCACTGATTTTTCCATGAAAAAAGAAAAGGCATGTGCCTTTTCAAAGTTTGCATTTATGCTCCACATATGTGAAGAGAACCCATTTCTGATGCAATCCATTCCAGGAAAGTGTAAGCAGAATTTTGCACACATGCATTTGTCTGGAAGAAATGGACCCATCCACAGAGGCTGCAGTTACTTGGCAGTCGGCAAAAAAGAACCAATTTCTTGGGCTTCCCTGGTGGCGCAGTGGTTAGGAGTCTGCCTGCAATGCAGGGGACTCGGGTTCGAGCCCTGGTCCAGGAAGACCCCACATGCCGCGGAACAACTAAGCCCGTGCACCACAACTATTGAGCCTGCGCTCTAGGGCCCACGTGCCACAACTACTGAGCCCGTGTGCCACAATTACTGAAGCCCGCGCGCCTAGAGCCTATGCTCCGTAACAGGAGAAGCCACCGCAATGAGACGCCCACGCACCACAATGAAGAGTAGCCCCCGCTCGCCACAACTAGAGAAAGCCCCCGCACAGCAACGAAGACCCAACGCAGCCAAAAATTAATTAATTAATTAATTATTTTTTCAAAAAGAAAGAACCAATTTCTTCCTTTCCTCCTTAGCGCCCTCGGTTTATCTGTAGGTCCTTTTCTAAGTAAATGCTTTATAAACAGTAGTGCACTGTAAGCAGAGTGCCCTGCGTCCTCATAAATGTTCTGAAGCATGCACTCATACCCACACACAGACGGGAGCTAATGTGATGATTTGCAGACTACTCTGCCTACCACTTCACAGTAAAGGGATAGCACATTCTTCAAAATCCTGCCTAGATCCTTTAGAGAGAAGATTCCCCAATTCTTTCCTAACAAACGTTCTGCTCCCTTCGTGTGTGTGTGTGTGTGTAGATGTGTGTGTGTAAAGGCCATTCCCTGCCACGCTGATGTAAAAGCAAATTAGGAAAAAATTTAAATGATAACCAATAGGGCACAGGTCAAATAAATTATAGTACACCCCTAAACAGGAATGAGGAGGCTCTATATTTATGATACAGGATGATCTCTAGGATGTGTTGTTGTGGAACAGCCAGTGCAGAGAAGTCCTACCATTTGTATAGAAGAAAAGCAAAGGGGAACACTTTGGGGAGGATTGTCATGTGTGTGCACAGGTGCACAAGAAAGTGACAGCATTGTTTGCCTCTGGGGAAGGGAACTGGATGGATGGTAAACATGGGTGAGCAGGAGGCTTACATTTTAAACTCCATGACGCATCTATTAAATTTTTTTACTTAAAGAAAATTAACAGTCAAAAAAAGAAAGAGGATATTGCCTTCACCACTGACGAGCTATGTAGTTTTTGTTTTCGTAAAAGAAGAGTTGTCTCGTAATTTAGTTTTGAGGACTAAAAAGACCTGGCTCCATGGCAGGCACATAGGAGGCGTTCATGAACCAGCAGGTATTATTAATTACATGGCAGCCCCAGCAGCTCCAACCTACTATGAACAAACAGTGACGTTTTCACAGTATCTTTAACCACTCACAAAGTCCTTGCAAAGTCCTTGCCTTTTAATGTTCACAGTAGTACACTGTGTGTTTATTATAGCCAAGTCCAGAATTGGTTAATATAAACAGTAATCAGATCATCTTCTTGTTCCAACAACCAGCTTGGAACTTAAAGGGAAGACACCTCATTATATAACATAATGTTACCATTAATCAAACAGATGAATAAGCCAAAAAGGAAATTACACACTTTTTAAAAATACAAATGTGAAGATGTTATCACAGCAAAGCTGGCACACCTCAACATGTCAGGACATGGGAGGTGAGGCAATATCCAGTGCAACTAACTGTGTGTCCCTGGAAGTTTGGTTGTAGGAAATTGTGATCATTTGTATTCTGAGGGTGCGGGAAGTGAGATGCAGAAAGATAAACGTGTTCAAGGCCGTACATAGAGTGATGTGACTGGGAGAAGAATCCATATGTGCTGACTGCCTTTTCTTTGCTGTCTCAGTCCCTAGATCACACAAAGTAGCACAGGGAGGATGCAAGATTTCCCTTCTGGACAAGCTTGGTTCAGAGTGCAAATTGCTGCAGCTATAGCAGAACAGCAGCTCTTCAAATAAATGCAGTTAAATTCTCTTACTTCAAGTTGATTCTGACAAGTGAAAGTAAGTCCCAATCAGCTTTACAAATAAGAAAGCAAAAGAAAAGCCACATTCAAATGACATTTATCCCTGCCTCCAAAGAGCCGACACTAAAAGAAACCATTTCGCTCCCCCTTCCCCCAGGCCTGACAATTGCCTGGTTGAGTATCAGTCAGACTCGCTGAACCGGACAGAGAGGAATAAATCAAGTGTAAGTGTGGAGCCGAGGGCCACAGAGACGGCCTCAGAGATGGGAGAGTTCAGGGCCAGGTCAGGACTAGTGGCATCAAGTCTGGGAGGGCTTCTTAAGGGACAGGTAGGGACAGCTGGGCAGATCCTGCCCAGGCCAGAGTGACTGCAAAGAGGAGGCTGCTGTGCCCAAGTCCAGTGAATGACAGCTGGAAAGTCCTGGAAGGGACAGAGCATTCCCTGACACATCCACCTCCAGACCATCTCAGAAATGTCTTCTTATTTAGACCTTCCTTGGGTGATGGTGCTTCATTGGTTTTTATCCCTAACTACCAATGCAGGACCTCAGCCTCCTTCAAAGCTCCTCTCCACAACCCACCCCCATGGATTCCTGGGAGTCTCTAAGGGCACAAGTTTCAACAACTAACCCATGACATCCATGGATTTTTTTTTCCACTTTTTTTCCGCTGTTCCTCATCCTCAGTGTATTATAGGCGCTGCATTCATCACTATACTCCCCTGGGTACCACCACTGTACTCCCCGGGTGCCACCCTCTCCTGCTGGGATCATCTGCTTCACTGGGCACTTTTCCCCCTTCCACGAGCACAACTGTGTCCCCCCGGCACTCCTCTGCCACCACGGAACCCTAGTGTCAAAGTGCCAACACACGGGGCTGCCCTATCAGGGCCGAGTTAGGGTCAGGTAAGCAAGGCACTCACCTCCAGTGTAAAATTTAAGGGAGTTACCAAAATCTAATAAGATAAATACTTTCATGTAGTATGTTTAAAAATCAAAATTAATGCAAAAATTCATAAAGAACAAAATATAAAAATTTTCATTGAAGTATAGTTGATATATAATATTATGTTACAGATGTACCATATAGTGATTCACAATTTTTAAAGGTTATATTCCATTTATAGTTATTATAAAGTATTTTCTATCAAAATTTACAAATTTTAACTAAAGACAGGATCTAGTAAAAGCCTCTGATTGGAGACTGAGACAAAAGGAAATATTTATCCCCCTACATAATATTTTTATGTACTTTTAATGATAATTTTTCTAGCATATTAAAATATCCGAAAAAATAGTGAAAAATTGAAAAGCATGTATGTTAAACTCACACCGTTATTTTTTTATTTTATTTTTTTTGTGGTACGCGGGCCTCTCACTGTTGTGACCTCTCCCGTTGCGGAGCACAGGCTCCGGACGCGCAGGCTCAGCAGCCATGGCTCACAGGCCCAGCCACTCTGCGGCATGTGGGATCTTCCCAGACCGGGGCACGAATCCGTGTCCCCTGCATCGGCAGGCGGACTCTCAACCACTGCGCCACCAGGGAATCCCCACAATGTTATTTTACGTTTAAATATTTTATTTAAATCAAAAGCACAACTTCTTATAATTTTACTTTCCTGGCCTTAATGGAAGCACACTCATCAATAATATTTTCAAGGTACCACCTCACACTGGTCAGAATGGCCATTATTAAAAAGTCTACAAATAACACTGGGCTTCCCTGGTGGCTCAGTGGTTGAGAATCCGCCTGCCAGTGCAGGGGACATGGGTTGGAGCCCTGGTCCAGGAAGATCCCACATGCTGTGGAGCAACTAGGTCCGGGCGCCACAGCTGCTAAGCCTGCGCTCTAGAGCCAGTGAGCCACAACTACTGAGCCCGCAAGCCACAACTACTGAAGCCCGCACACCTAGAGCCCGTGCTCCACAACAGGAGAGGCCGCCACAGTGAGAGGCCTGCACACCTCGGCGAGGTGTGGCCCCCGCTCGCCGCAACTAGAGAGGGCCCGCACACAGCAACAAAGACCCAATTCAGCCAAAAATTAATTAATTAATTGATTAATTAATTTTTTAAAAAAGTCTACAAATTACAAATGCTGGAGAGGGTGTGGAGGAAAGGAGCCCTCTTACAAGTTGGTGGGAATGTAAGTTGGTGCAGCCACTGAGGAAAACAGTATGGAAGTTCCTCAGAAAACTAAAAATAGAATTACCATATGATCCAGCCATCCCACTCCTGGGCATATATCCAGACAAAACTATAATTCAAAAAGATACATGCACCCGTTGTGTTCATAGCAGCTCTATTCACAATAGCCAAGACATGGAAACAAGCTAAATGTCCGTCAATGGATGAATGGATAAAGAAGATGTGGTACATATATACAATGGAATATTACTCAGCCATATAAAAGAACAAAATAATGCCATTTGCAGCAACATGGATGCAACTAGGGCTTATCATACTTAAGTAAGTCAGAAAGAGAAAGACAAATACCATATGATATCACATATATGTGGAATCTAAAATATGACACAAATGAACCTATCTACACAACAGGACATAGAGAACAGGCTGGTGGTTGCCAAAGGGAAGGGGGTTGGGGGAAGGATGGAGTGGGAGGCTGGGGTTAGCAGATGTAAGCTATTATATATAGAATGGATAAACAACAAGGTCCTACTGTACAGCACAAAGAAGTATATTCAATATCCTATGATAAACTATAATGGAAAAGAATATTTTAAAAAAGAATATATATATATGTATAACTGAATCACTTTGCTGTACAGCAGAAATTAACACAACATTGTAAATCAACTATACTCCAATAAAAAATATTAAAACTGAAAAAAGTATTTTCAAATATTATTATCTACTCCCTTGTTCTCTCCTTCAGCCTGTTTCCTCATCCATCTCCCTTTAGCCACTGTGCAAATTGTAGAAGTTGTGCAAAGGGCCCAGGAGCAGCTGCGGGGGTGTCTCACACAGACACACTTCTTCACTTCTCTCCCAGGCTTTCCTTGCTGCTATTTGTCAACTCCAGCTTCCCACCCTTAGCAGGATACTTCACATTAATGGCAATTGTCACGTATCAACTGAACATGACACTTCCAGCCTCCTGGCCATGTCTGTCTACAAATTCCCAGGGACACACTCAGGGGTCCCAGTGTGAGGGCTGTTCTTTTCCATCTAGTCTCTCAGTCTCTTTTGACTTTTCGAGACTGATTGCTCTGACTCCGTGCTCAAGGGGCTTCATGCTGTCAGGGCTGAATGAGTCCTATTTTCCAAACACCTGCCTGTCATTCTGTTGTTTTCCCCACAGCTCTGAATCAGTAATATCTTCCTGTGTTCTTGGCTACAGAACACAGGAAGATATTACATTCTACAGCATGTCAAATCTATCCTCAAACTCAGTGATTCTCAAAGTATGTCCTTGGACCAGCAGCATCACATCACCTGCACATCTGTCAGAAATGCCCATACTCGGGCCCCGCCCAGACCAAACAAATCAGAAGCTCTGAGGCTGGCCCACCAAGCTGGGTTTTAAGTTTAAAAACTAAATACTAAAGATTAAGAACCACCTTAACCCTAAAGTCTAACCTTTTGGTTAAGACGAAATGTAAGAATTGAATGTGTTTCCTGACAAGTCTATTTTTACTCTTTATCTGTTGATTACACCCACATCCTGCCAAAAAAGAATGTAGAGGGCTTGGGATAAAATAATAACGTTGATGATAATAAGGAATAGCATATTCTGAAGATTTACACTGGGCAGGACACTGCGCTGAGTGCCTCGCATGTGTTACAGCATTTAATCTTTTAGAAAAATCTGATGAAATATTTATCTCCTTTTGCATCTGGGAGGAAAAAAAAAAAACACCTCTGATAGGTTAAATAAATTGCCTAGGATCAGATTTGGGGGAGAAAGAAAGTTTGTTTGATGGGTTTTTTTTTAGTAAAGTTGAGTTTATTTTAGGGACACTGTAGCCAAGGAGTTACTTAGAAATCATAATTCTAAGAGTTGAGTCTCACTCAGCAGAGTAGGACTGAGTGATTCTGGTGGCAAGGCTGTCCCCGGGCCTTTCCTCAATGCGAGCACTCACTTGGGAGAGCTGCCATCAGCAGGGCGAGAGACTCAGCTAGAGAGACTGGGCTCCGCAGGCCTCTGCTGGCAGGAGAAACAGTGCACACTGTCAGTCAGGGAAGCCTGTCCTTGGACAACTGCTCTCTCAGAAGACATGTAACAAGCAGCTGAGGCCCACACTGATGTCAGTTATTGGTCCTAATGGATAAACCAAGTTCTTCCTACTGATCCTATATTGTGGTCTGTATAGGGGGAGGGGGGCTCTTTGATTTTTACTTCTTTAGAGAAAAAGGTTTCCTTATAATAGGACTTAAACTTAATGAATATTTAGTTTCTTCTGAGATTAAATACCTACCATTCTCTTCGTGCTTACTGTGTTCAAGTTCTATGGTAGATGCATAAGCATATTAGGTCAATGATGCTTTGTGAGACTCTGCCAGATCAATATTAGTATCTCTATTTTGCAAATAAGGAAAACGGCACCCAGAGAGGTTAGTAAATGTGCCCTTGTTCACATAGGTGGTAAGTGCTAAAATGCAGTCTGATACCCAGCCCACCATCTGCCCATGCCAGCAGTTCCTAAAGCATGTTCTGGAGGCATGGAGACGCCTCATAGGCTGCAAACCAATTCCCAAACACAGTTCCTTTCTTCTCTTCTTGTAGGCAAATGGGGCACAATTCTGCAGACTTAGGTTTCTGCTTAAAACTAAGGCTACTTCTTAGTAATCTATTAAGTAAGTTATTAAGGGTTGCCAGAATCTGGTTTTTATAAGCCAACATTAGAACAGTCATTTGCTATGTGCTGCCAGATGCCACATCCTGGCCTTTCCTTTCTCTACTCTGTTCCTGGGGGTGCTGAGCCCCAAAGGCTGCATTGCCCAGGCTCCCTTCTAAGCTTGGCCAATGGAAGGCCCTGGAGGGAACTGGGAGGGCAGGAGGAAAAGAGAAAACGGTATCAGTCTCTCTGCCTCAAGAAGTGTCTCTGCAGCAGCTGCATCTCCTCTGTGGCCCCAGCTTCTGGCTCCAGGATGCTCGTACTGGTAATGCCACCTCCTCCCTTGTCCCTCTGGCCCTGGGGTGGTGGCAGCTCCCCCATTGCTCGCCTCTGGGATGCCTCAATCATCCTCTCTTTGGAGTCTTAGTGGTTTCATCATCTATATAACCAATTGCCTATATTAAAGTCCCTCTGTTTGAAGGACCTGGAGCTTTTTCTCTTTTATTACCATTCAGTGTGTTGTTGGTGCTGAAGCTTCTCATTCCGTATTCTGTGAAGCAGAGCTCACAGATCATGGATGTGCTTATAGTTTTCAGGAGGGATGCTTCATTATCCGTACATCATCAAGGTCATCTTGAGTTGGTCATGGATTTTAATTGTTGTGCTTCTTAATTTTTACCAACAAAGTAAGGTTAGTTCATCATCATCAATTTAGTTTGTTGTAGATTGTTTGGGGAGCCTTGCTGTATATAATGATTTGAACTTGGCTCAACAGTATTTTTGGCATTTTATTTTTTTGTAATGAAGGTATCTGATTTTGGGAGTACCATTTTAATTATTCTATTCCTCTTCCAAACTTTTTATTACCCAGTTCAGTTCTTTCTCCTTGAAAAGCAGGAAGGAGGGAGGCAAGTCAGCTGTTCTCTCTCTTATCCTACCTAAGTGGATTGTAGTCAAAATTAAAAACAAAACAAAAAACACATGCGGGCTCAGAAAACACCCAGCTAATTTTGCTAGGCCAGTGCTTATCAAGCTTTGATATACACAGTAACCACTTGGGAACCTTGCTAAAGTGCAGTTTGATTCAACAGGTCTCAGGGTGAGAATAGAGGTCTGGGATTGCCATTTCCATCAAGGCTCCAGAAGGTGTCCCAGTGCTGCTCCGAGGACCATACAGGAAGTAGTGGGATCCCCAGACTCTCCTAGACTCTCCCCCATAGTGAGCTCAGTTTGCACAGCGCCTGCCGTGCCAGGGCTGAGGGCCAAGGCGGCCTTGCTTCATCACCAGCAGCCAGGATATGAGCAGTTCTTATGTAGGCAGTTCCTTCGTTCTCACAATCGTGTTGTTTTGTCTAATGAGCCAAAAATCAGTCTGGCATTCCTGGGCAAAGCTTTCATGGGGTTATAATTTCAGTGCTGCTCTTGTGATGAGTTACGTGATTCCAGTCTGTCTTCTGATGAGAATGTACCATATTTACAAGTTTATTCATGTCATAAAAATAATTAGCAAACTTCTCATACAAATAAGTGCCTTGAAGTGATTAGTATTCACAATGTGATAAGTAGGTTGTTTTAGGGAAATGATACAACGATTTTACATTGTCTGCTGATTCCTTGATCCATGGTGCTTTCTGTTTGCTTAAACTTTGAAATAAAAGCCATCATTTGCAATAAGAACACTAACTAGGGGTTCTGGAAGGAAAATAGCCCAATCGGACGTCAAGGCACTGACCCAAGGATGAGGTCTACAGTCTGTTCCCTGACTTACTCTTAGTTCAGTCAGTGACACCAGCAAATTACTTGTTTCTATTTTCCTTGTAAAATAGAGATAATGATGATTTATACCTCCATTACACCAATTATTGGCTTCAATACTACCTGTGGACCAAAGACTACCAAACCCATATTTCTAGTCCAGATTTCTATCCAAGTCCCAGACTAGTATATCCAGTGCCCACCAGGTATTGCCACCTGGGGATGTGATGGGCACCCCAAATTTAAGTGTCCTAACTCAACTTCCACCTTCCCCCCAAACCCAATCCTCCTCCTATATTCCCTATCCTTGTCAGTTGTGTGACCATCATTTTACAGATGAACCAACAGTAGTTCCAAGGACTAAAAGTAATCAATTCTAACTATGTTGTGATTGGCGAATTTTGAAGGGTTGCTGTTGATTTTTTTAAAGCCCTAGTGTTGAAAGAAATGATCATGCTTAAGACTGTGAAAATGAACTGCACAGAACTAAGAACCTTTGTTTGAGCATTTTTAGGGATAACTTGGGATCATTTACAAAAATAAGTGAGGGAAATCAAGAAGGGTCCCTCTGGACAGTTCCAAGTTGGAAAGCTTTTCACCACAAGTCTCATCACCAGGACTTCGGCTCCCTGTCCTTCCTAAGGCACCCCTCCTATGTGTTGTCTGAGGCTGAGAAGCGGCAGTTTGGGCATTATTAAAGAAGATGCCTGATATATCTGGAAAAGACGAAAACTCTAATTCAAAAAGATACAGGTACCCCAGTGTTCATAGCAGCACAATAGCCAAGACATGGAAGCAACCTAAATGTCCATCAACAGAGGAATGGATAAAGAAAAAGATGTGGTCCATATATACAATGGAATATTTGCCATAAAAAAGAACAGAATAATGCCATTTGCAGCAATACGGATGGACCTAGAAACGATCATACTAAGTGAATTAAGTCAAAGACAAATATCATATATCACTTATAGGTGGAATCTAAAATATGATACAAATGAACTTATTTACAAAAGAGAAACAGACTCACAGACGTAGAAAACAAACTTATGGTTACCAAAAGGGAAAGGAGTGGGAGGGATATATTAGGAATTTGGGATTAACAGAAACACACTACTATATATAAAACAGATTAAAAAACAAGAACCTACTGTGTCGCACAGGGAACTATTTTCAATATCTTGTAATAAACCATAATGGAAAAGAATCTGAAAAAGAATATATGTGTGTGTGTGTATATATATATATCTGAATCTCTTTGCTGTACACCTGAAACTAACACCATGTTGTAAATCAACTATACTTCAATTTTTTAAAAGTCTAGAAAAAAAATGCCTGAGCCATAAATCAGGGTGGGCTCTGTTTTTCACACATCTGTGGGAATGATCCAGAACCCAATGCCTGTGGGACACAGACTGTCCAGCCATTCTGGAGATGCCTTTGGCTTGACTTTTGGTTCCATCTCATGACGCATCTGGCACTTGTTGAGATTAGTCCGACAGCACTGTTGGGTATGAGCTTCATCTGTTTTGTCACTCCCCATATCCCTAGCACCGTGCCTGCCATGTAGGGCACTCAATAAATAATGAGGAATAAAAGAATGAATGAATGAACAGATGAAGGAGTTCATGCACAGACGCATATTCCACTCTGCCTTCTGTTCCAGCAAGATGCTGACACAGGGCTCCTTCCTTCTCATCTACCCTTGCCTGCAGTTGCGTCCGTTCAGGGGGAAGCTGGAGATGTGAGGGTGGGCCAGGGACCCTGCAGCGCTTAGCCAGTCCATCCTGGGTGCTGGCATCCTCACGGCCCTCTCCCCACACCTCTGCCCCAAGAACTGCATGTTTCCTGTGAGTTTCCTCTGAGCCATGAATTTTAAAATAAGTGAAATAAAAGCAGTAATATCAAATGAAGGTAATCATGACTGAGTCTTCCCTGGGGCTTCCAGAAAAGCTCTCCACATTAATTCTAAGTCAAAACATAATCCAAAATACATCACTTCTTACGGGAAAGCTTTCTAGTCTCCAAATCAGGTTGTAGTTGTGCAGGTCATTCTCCAAGGATTCAGTGCTGTCCTCCCACCTTCCAGCAGCCCAGTCAGTGCCCTGATTCCTCTCTCTGACTTGAGCAAGTCAAGGCATTCTATTTTTGAGGTCATCAATGTGTTTCTAAATGTCATAGAGTTTTGATATAACCAGGGACTTAACGGAGAGCTCATCCTATGATGTACTTGAAGCATTAGGATTCTTGATTGCAAATAATAGAAACCCAACCCAAGAAGCCTTAAACAAAAGAGAGAATTTTATTGGCTCATGTAATGGAAGAGTCCAAGGGTTGACCTCAGGCTTGGGTAGATCCAGGTGTTCAAAGTACATCAACAGGATCCTTTTCCTTCCCGCTGTCAGATCTGCTTTTGTTCAGAAGACCACAAATAACCCCCCAAGTAATGGCAAAGGTGGCCCCAGCAGCCCAGGCTTTCATTCTGCCACCAAGCTAGCCCAGCAGAAAGGGAGCATCTCTTTCCAACAACAGTAAAAGTCCCACCTCAGACCTTGATTGGCAGGTCTGAGTCATGTGACTACCCCCAAGGCTGCCAGGAGGAGGGGCCAGCCTTTCCAGAAAAACATAGACTCAGCTGGGAAGGAGGGGGAGTGTCCCAAAAGGCAAAGAAGAATGAAGGGCACAATAACCACTATCGTGCACCCCCTACCCTTGTGGACCTGTCCACCTGCAACGCAGAGCCCTGCAGCAGCAACTTCACGGAGGTCAGCTGCTCAGAGAGCAGGGTGGTGTGCAGGAGAGGCAGCCTGCAGAATATTTCTATTCTAGAGTCACAGTCTTTTTGTGCTTTTTTTTTTTTTTTTTTTTTTTTGTGGTACGCGGGCCTCTCACTGTTGTGGCCTCTCCCGTTGCGGAGCACAGGCTCCGGACGCACAGGCTCAGCAGCCATGGGTCACGGACCCAGCTGCTCCACAGCATGTGGGATCTTCCCGGACCGGGGCACGAACCCGTGTCCCCTGCATCGGCAGGCGGATTCTCAACCACTGCGCCACCAGGGAAGCCCCTTTTGTGCTTTTAAAGCTCTCAAATAAATCATAAGCCTGGAGGTTATGATTTCCAAGGACAGTCTTCTTCTATGTGTCTGCTTCTTTTTCATTTTATTCACTAGTTTGTTGTATTTTTAGATTCCACTTATAAGTAATATCATACAGTATTTGTCTTTCTCTCTCTGACTTATTTCACTTAGCATAATGAATATAGTTCATCCGTATTGCTGCAAATGGCAAGATTTCATTCTTTTTTATGGCTGAGTACTCATCAATCAACCTTATTTATTTTTGTTTTTTCTTTTTTCTTTTTTTTTTTTGGCTGTGTTGGCTCTTTGTTGCAGCATGCAGGCTTCTCTCTAGTTGTGGTGTGTGGGCTCCAGGACCCATGGGCTCTGTAGTTTGCAGCGCACAGGCTCTCTCGTTGAGGTGCGTGAGCTCAGTAGTTGTGCCAGACGTGGATTTAGTTGCCCCGGGGCATGTGGGATCTTAGTTCCCCAACCAGGAATGGAACCCGTGTCCCCTGCACTGGAAAGCGGATTCTTTACCACTGGACCACCGGCGAAGTCCCCATCAATCAACTTTAAAGTGGACCTCTCAGTCTGTGAGTCCCAGCCCTTCTGCCTGCTTTGTAGAAAAACGTTCTGTTACCTTTAAGTTGTCACTTATTTAGAATTTTCCAGATATCTAGAAAATCTCTGATTCCCATCTCAGCTCTATAGATTTCTTTCCCTTTGGATATCTTCTCACATTTCACTGGCATCTGAGGAGGAAGAGCAGCTAAACGTGTGCTTGTTCATCCATTGACTTAGAAGAATTTATATTCATTTTGCTTCTCTGAACTTTTAAAATGAGTATGCATCATTACATTCATAATAGAAAAATAACAACCAAAGCTATTCTTAAAATGGGAGGGGTTTAGAAACATGTTCTGGTCGGCAGAAAAAAGAAGCATTGTGTCAGTGATTTGTACCGAGCATTATAGCACTGACCAGGAAACCACCTTCCCACAGTGCTTCAGGCTGAATAAGAAAGAGGCTGCAGAGTTCTGCCACAGAGCCCAGGGTCTCACCTGTGCTTTTTATCCTCCCAAGCTGAATTAGAAATGGTGTTAATGCAGTAAGAGTGTCAAATATAAAGCCTGCTATTAAACAGATGCGTCAGCTAGTGGCTTCAAGTGGCGAGCATTTATCAGCTTGCTCTTTGGATGGACGCAGGTGCATGGTTCTTCTGCTGGTCTTACCTAGGGTCAGTCATGCGTCTTCAGTCAACTGGCAGTCAATGGCCTCACTCACCTGTCTAGGGATTGGCTGGCTATTGGCTGGGGCAAGAGGGGGGATTGGGCCAAGTGTCTCTTGTCATCCCAAAGTCTATCTTGGGCTTGTTCACATGGCGATGGGTTGCAGGGCTTCCACGAATAGCAAGAGAGGAAGCTGCCAGGCTCTGGACTCACACAGCATCACTTCCACCAGTCTCTGTGATCAGAGCAAGTCATGAGGCCAGCCCAGATCTAAGGAGTAGAGACCACCTCTTGATGGAAGGAGCTGCGAAGTATTGTGGCAACTTTTGCAATCCACCATTTCATAATTCTGTCCTTTAATGCTAATTTTCTGTTTTCTAATTCTGTGTTGTCCTCAGGGTTCTGAGGACCCAGTCTCTGGAATGGTTCTACAATAATGTGAAGAGCCGCTTCAAACGCTTTGGCAGCGCCAAGGTCTTGAAGAACCTGTACAGGAAACACCTGCTGGAGAGCGGAGGGTGCTTTGACATCCTAGGTACGCTGACTGCCTGCCGTCTGGGAGTCTTTGGGGGGTTGGCGGGAAAGAAGAAGGCCTGGCGTGGAGGCCCTGTACACTGTGGCACACTCACCTGGGACAGAGAAAGTGGCTTAAATAATCTGGTTCTAGTAAGGAGCAGAAATAGAAGGACATGTACCAAAGATTGTAAGTTTTAAGTCCTTTGATTCCCGCATCTCCACTGGGCTGGATATGTTAGCAGCTGGGAGGACCAAAGTGCTTCTGCATATTGTGGACATTTTAATTCCAAATCCCTAGAAATGAAAGATTCTTGACCATCTTTCCCTAATGATTAAAACACTGGAAATTCATCTTTGTTTGGTTGTGTAGACTAGGTCTGCACTCAGAGGATATGCCCGCCACTCCTCTTCCTTCCTACTCCAAAATTCTATACATACCAGGCCCAGAGTTTAATGTAATGGGAGAGTTAGAAAAGTCTCAGCTTCCTCCCAGGAAGTTTAAAGGATGAATTCTACCTATGCTGTTAAGACAACCAATGTAATTAGAATGAGAAATTATATTCTTTATTCCTATTGGACCAGCCAGTGGAGAGAAATGGTTGTCAGAATATGAACAGCATGTCCTCCCAGAAAACGCTATTTTTTTCTGTGTAGAGGAAGATTTTTTCATCACTTTGCTGACACAGGTAAATGCTTTTTATCCCTGAGAAAGAGGGAAGAAAGAAAATCTCATATGGAGCTTTTTCACTATCATTATTTTACATTGTTGTATTCTCAATAAAGTCTTTGGTTGTGTCTAATCTAAAAATATGCCAGCCACTGAGACAAGGGGGAAATAGGATGGAAGCATTAAACACGGAGACTCATTAGGGTCTTTTGTGTTAGTCGTTAGAATCTCTGTCTTTCGAACCACTCAGGAAGCCTGTAGCTAAGAGAGCAGGGCTGAAGGTCTCCACATATTATTTTTAACTGCTCTTTGCTGATTTTTCTAAAAATGTTTCTCTAGGAACAAAGACAAAAAAGAAATAAAGCTTAAAAGTAATCATGTTAACAGTAGGTTTTCAACCCAAGGAGACACCTCAAGAAGGTTCCAGAATAGAATTGTCTCATCATTTGCATCCCATACTTTCTTTCTTGTTCATCCTTGCGTCTGCTTCAGGTACCGCTTCACATGTCACCACATTCACATCTCATAGATGTTCTCTACTGCTTCATGCAAAGTGAGGGGGAGAAGCAAATTCATTTGGAGAATCCTATAAACAGCACGACTCTGGTCTCTTTCTGTTTCTCCCTCGGGTCCCACAGGTGGAGCAAGGGAACATGAATTACAAGTGGGCTGGCAAAAGGCTTTGAAATGTTCAAGTGTCATTTTCAAAGGCGTATCATTTGCTGGGAATAACGCTGACACTACTGAAGCAGATTTAGGTCCCAGGCCCTCTGTGATTCACCACATCTCTCATCTGGGCCTCAATCGCAGCACTTATCACATTGCATCCAGGTGATGGTTTACAAAGCTCCTCTCCTGCTGGACCAGGCAGAAGCAATAGCTTCTTCATCTCTGTGTTCCCAAAGTGTGGCCCAGTGGCTGGCAACTCTTAGGTCCTCAATATTACACAATTCAGTCTTAAAAGCACTTTGTGGGTACCAAGACACTTCATAGAAGTACTAGAATCAGTTGCTTTAGCATGATTTGTATCTCATTTTAAACTCAGATTTCCTTTTGAGCAACAAGAAGACAAGCAGGCAGGAGACAATTTATGAGATGGTACTCAAATCTGTAAAGTCGTGATCATAAAACAGTGAGAGCGATTCTACATACCACCTAGAAAATTGAGTTACACCTCAAGCATGGAGAAATCTCCCGTGTGTAAGTAGTGTCCTGATTATGTCAGATGACCGTGGAGACATCAGCATTAGCTTCTACCTACAACCCAGCACCTTGGTATGGTTGTCATCTGCCATCCTCAAGCCCGACTACACGTTAGAGTCACCTCACGAGCTTTGAAAAAGTGCCAGAATCGTCTTCCACCCCGTCAATTACTTCCGAATTTCTGGAGGTGGCCCCGGAACGGATATTTTTTTAAAGTTCTCTGGGTTATTTTAAGACACAGCCAAGACTGAGAACCTCAGCTAGAACTTCACTATAATTCGTATGGCAGAGTTCTGAATAAGATGGTTCCATCTTCAACTCCATCTGAGGGTACTTAGTTTCAGAATTTTGATTGTCAGAACATAATCTACAGGGTGCAAGACCTGTGCTCTGCTCCAGGAAAACTCCTTTTATCTACGAAACATCTCCACTTCATGGACCAGTGTAGTTTGCCATAAAAAAACACTCAGTCTATTGAAAATTCATTGAGTTCACAGAATCTTATGGGTTACCCATCACATGTACCCATTGCACAGCCATCAGTCCCAAGCTCACTTCCTCCTCCTGCAGCCCATATCAGGTGACCAGATTAGGCAGAACTGGAGACCCATTCGTTTTGTCAGATAAATCTAAGACTTACTCATTCCTTCAGTAAACATTTATTGAATGCCTGGTTTAAGACCTGGGAGTGACAAGATGGGTAAGACCCTGCCACCTCAGAGCCAACGTTGCAGTGAAGTCAGAGAAATAAGTAAATAGATTTATAAAAAAATGTATAATGTCCAACGCTCATGTGGTTTATCTGATAGATTCAGTGTGACATTTTTAACAGTTATTCTAAAAAGAAGCACTACATGAAAAGATGAAAGTAGCCCTTATTGATATACTTAATCCCTAGACAATTTGGTAAATAATACATACATTTATTTAGTATTGGATAAATAAAATGGGGAAAATAAATCTTGCTTTTATTTATTAACGTGATATATCTATTTTTGACACGATTCTTGGAAAGGTCTATGACATCTTTCATGTGGGATTTGACTAACAACATGGTCTTTTAAAAGCACTGAGTCGCCTGAAATTGGAGGCTCCTGCAGCTCATGGAAGCTCTGACTTGATGTCTGGCTGCTGTGTCAGTGCTTTCCGAAACAGTTCAGTTGCTTTCTGCCCTTGGAAAAATCCCATCATCCTAAATGACACAGAAGCTCCCACCTATGAATTTAAAGGGACACAGGGAGAGTTGTTGTACTAGAAGATTTATAATCATGGAAATCCAGAGCCTGTCCTGGTCAGCGCAGTTCTCCCAAAGATGTTTTCAGATCTTCTCCACCCCCATCAAGCTCCCCACCACCATCCCCGTTGTCTCAGGAGACAGCCTCACCGCCTCCTTCGCAGGGCAGACCGTGTACACCTCCGCACCTGATCCGTCACCTTCCATGAAGGTCTCAAGTTCACGCAGCCCTTCTGTCTTGCCTTTCAGCCTCTCTCTTAAGCGGTTCCTTCCTATTGACTTGTAAACATGCCCAGTCTCTCCCATTTCCTAAGCCCTTCCTGGACTACAGATTTTCCGCCACTTCTGCCCTGCCATGCTCTTTCCCATCACAGGGACACTCCAGAGGGTGGGCCACACTCTCAGCTTCCTCTCTAGACACCCACCCTCTCCCTCTTCCAAGCTGTCCTCCACACAGCAGCCGGCGTGCACCTTTACGTGTGTTTAGAAACACACACCTAACCAGATCACCCCTGTGGAGACTTTACTGTCTTCAAGTGGCTTCATGGTGGGACAAAGATCAGAACCCTGATGTGGCCACTGTGACCTGTGCGGTCTGCTGCCAGCCCACCTCACCCCAGGTTCCCTCTCCTCTTGCAGCCCAGCCACCCTGCCTCTGTTTTAGCTCTTCAGATGCACCCTGCTGTCCCCACTGCCTGTGCCTGTGCAAGTTGTTTGCTCTGCCCTGGACTCCCTCCCACCCCCACACCCTTTTGGCTGGTTACTTACAGTCTAGGTCAGTCTTCCCTGCTGAACACTTGCCCTATTCTATGAACCACCCAGTCACAGCACTCAACATATCTATAGTTTTATATTTATTTCTATAAATTTTTGGTTAATGAATTCTCACCCACTAGACTATCAAGGTTGTCAGGGCAGCGAGGATTTCTGGCCTTGCTCACCAGTACACCCTAACGCTCAGCCCAGGGCCAGGCATCTACTAGATGCCCATGAAATATTTGCTGGATGAATGAATGGCTGCCAGATGCAGCCAGGCCAAAGTGAAATATCTGCACTTAGATGTATAGCCTGGGAACTGAGGTGATGACTTACCCTAAAGCCTTATTTTATAAGTGAGGAAATGGAGACCCAAGAAGGTAAAGTCACTTCATTATGGTCACAGAGCTGGAATAAGTGACTATGGGTCTTCTGAAAGGCTGGTCAAAAAACACAAGCACAGAGAATAGTATATGGTCAGACTGAGTCCCCGTGGCAGGCCACACACTAATGACCTATTTCATAAAGGTAGCAGCCTGCTGACCCCGCTGTAGATGCCTACAGCAGTTACCCTAAGAGTTCCCCCACTGGAGCCCCACGCAGCCCATCCAAGGAAGCACGGGCTGTATTATGTGTATCAAAGGTCTACTGCTTAGTTTGACTTGACATCAAGAGCATTTCCCCATTTTGAGCTAAGAGCTGTAGACCCACATTTATTTTCTTGGTTCTATCAGTGTTTTCCACCAGCATCCAATTCAAGAATTTTTTTGAGCCCCCTGCTGTCTCAGTGCTATCTTGGGTACTGGTGATACAATACAGTAATTTAAAAGGGAAAGAGACATCATCCACACCTCCACACCTTCAAAGATCTCTTTTGATGAATTAATACATGAACACAAATGGTAAATCCCCAACTTAAAAAAGGTTTAGCCAACTGCTCTTCCCAGCCTGGAACCAAGATAGGGTGTGTGTTCAACTGAGAGAAGACCAGAGAAGAGGCAGTGGGCCTTAAAAGATCAAATGCCATGGCTTACCTTGTCTTGCTCTGGGCTTGTTTCCACTAACTGCTAATGACACTTTACTCACTGGCTAAAGGCCACTGTTTAGATTGATGCCATGGACAGCAGCTAAAGACCAGGCATGCAGTGTCTCATCACCCATCATGAGCAGAGTTCTACCATTATCACAGTTTTTCTAGTACGGAAGCCAAGTGTCCGAGAGGTTAAGTAACTTGATCAAGGTCACACAACTAGTCATTTGCAGGTCTAGGAAATGAGCTCATATCTCTGACTTCAATCTATTATTCCATGTTTGATTCTATATTGCCTCCAAGGAAGGCTCTGGAAGAAAGTTGGGGGTGGAAGCATTGCTACACAAGGAATTAGTATGAGAAAGAAAAATGTGACTGGTCAAAATCTGTAGCATTACTGTAGAACCCAGTGATTCCCTAAACCCATTTGCAAGGCTAACAATCAAAGTGGGTAATGGTGGTCTGCCAACTCAGTGACACAGTGCACTGGGCTCACTGAAGACCTTGGATAATCTTATATCTCTCTGTCTCCTCCTCTCTCTCTCTCTCTCCCTCTCTCTCAGGAGGAAGCTTTTTTGACGCAAACCTGGAGAATGAAGGAAGTATTTCAGGCAGTGACTCAACATTTTATAGGCAGTCAGAAGGTAAGTTTGCTTAAGGGTTTACACCTAATGGGAGGTTAGAGCATTATAAACACCTTCAGACCGTCAGGGTCCCCCATGGCACTGGAACCACTGATGCAACTCTGTTATTGTGTGTGAGTCTCCCTGGGTCTTCTTTTATTGCCATTTTTGTGAATCCATCATCAAAATAGGTGAATATATCTAAGGAGTAGCCTAGAGAAGTACATTCCGTACCAACCACTAGATACTTACAATCAACTAGTGTGTGTTTTTCGGGAGTTGGAATATGACAATCAACATACTCACTTGTGCAATTAATATTAAAATAGTCTTATAAATAATGTACCATTTACTGATCAACTTTTACTTTTTTATGCCAGTACAGTCATCCCCTTAGAGCAAAGGTTAAAAGCAAAACAAACTTCTTCCAATTCCAAATAAAACCTCCTCCAACACTCCAGCTCCTTCTCCAAAGTACTGGGTGTTGGGAACAGGTGTCTCCTAGTCCCCCTGGTCCTGTGGACCCCCACAGTGCTTCTGCACTCTCTCTGTTTTCTCCTCGGGCACCTTCTCATGAAGGTCTCATCCTCTATCATCCTTGCTGCCTTCTCCCTGGGAGAAGTCACATGGCTTTGGTGCACCTCTGTCTGAATGCCTAGCCCTTACTTCAGCCCAGAGTTCTAGACTCAGTGTTGTGATGCTTGGTCACCAAGACCTGCAGCCCCTCCAGGGATCTTAACTTCAGCATATCCCAGTCAAGCTCCTCAGCCACTTAAGTCCACCAGCAAGACTTATCTTTTCCTCAATCCCCCTCCCCGCTTCCACCCAGTCACCCAAGTTCCTATGGGTTCTATTTGCAATCCCATCCTTTTCTTTCTGTTCCAAGGTCTATGGCCTGAGCACCTCCCTGCCCTCAACTCTCCTGTATTAATATTAATTTCAGTAACCATCTGTATCAGCCAGGGTTCTCCAGAGTAACAGAACCAATAGGGTATGTACAGATAACACACACACACACACAAAGAGGTTCGTTTCAAGGACTCAGCTCACACAACTGCAGGGCCTGGCAAGGTCAGCTGACTAGAAACTCTAGTAGGAGTTGATGCTTAAGTCTTGAGGCAGAATTTCTTCTCTGGGAAACCTCTGTTTTTGCTCTTAAGGCCTTTCAACTGATTGGATGAGACCTACTCACAGTTTCAAGGGTAATCTCCTTTACTTAAAGTCAACTATTGTTAACCATAACGTGGACCACACCTACAAAACACCTTCATAGCAACACCTGGGTTAGTGTTTGATTAAACAGCTGGGTGCTATAGCTTCACCAAGTTGACACATAAAACTAACAGTCCCCCCCACCTGACTGGTCCTCTGAACTTCGGTCACTCTGCCTCTGCTTTCTTATCCTCCCTCCACACCCCACCAGTTTTTATCTCTGAAACACCCTCTCAAGCCTTCACTTTCAGCCCAAACATCTTAGTGCTCCACTCCACCTCATGCCAAAACCACAGACGTGTGCTCCACCCTTTGTGATGGCTCTAGGCTCTTCCTCTCCAGGGCTCTGTGGAAGCTGGTGACTATCCCCATCATAGGATCTCCAGCATGCCTCTTAGCAGTTAGCTATGCACCTGATCACCCAATAGCTCGGAAAACACATGAGAGCATGGGCTCAGCTCGCGTCTGTCGAGGCATCACTGGGACCCTCAGAGACCCTAGTGCTGGGGAGGTCTTGGTGCACTTTGAATCAACAAGAATTTGTGGGGCGCCACTTCTATGAAGAATACATTGATTGGTATCTTGAAGAAGAGAGATGGGATATACAGTGTCTGTCTCCAGGGAGCACTGAATGTAGTGACAACTTAAATTTTATAGACTCTTCTTATAGACACACTGGGGAAATTATGTGTTCACTCAGCCACCTGAGGGATGCCAAGCCCTGAGCTGGGTTGCCCCCGTGTGTCTCTGTCAGGACTGTCACAGCCAGCCTGTGATGTCCTTGTCAGCTGCCTGGCTAGATGGTTTTGACTTTAATTGGGTTGGTTTGGGAGATTTTGTTATGTTTGCCAAATGCCACTTTCTGTCCACATGTGTGTCTTTAGGAGCCTAAGAAGCTTGAATTAAGTATTTTAATTAACGGATTGATTAATTAATGAATTGATATATTTACACCTTGTCTCATTTTACAAAGAATCTGAGGCAGCTTTCAGGAGATATGCATGTGTTAAATAATGCATGACTAGGAGATTATAAATGGAAACAGGAGGTTGAAATCGGGGGAAAGGAGACATAGGCAAGCAGCCCCTGCAGACCTCTGTTCTTGTGCCTGATGTGAATCGGGCTTCTGGGATGAACTGAGACGAATGATAGAGATTCTCACTTTCAAGTAAGAAGCAAAAAATCTAGTACCTCCAGGAAGCAAAACTCTTCCAAGTATTTGACTTCAAAAAGAATTTTGTCACCTGCAGAAGTCCTTTGACTTGGGAAAACTTCCGTTTGTCACCATATGCAAAAAATATGTTCACTAAATATATGATAGCATTATTTTTAAAAATCATGTTGGCTTGTGTTTATCTCACTTTTGTGGTTAAAATCACAGGATTTGGAGACAGAGAGCCCTGAATTCAAATCTCAGCTCTCTGTCTCACTGCGCAACGTTGGGTGAGTTATTTGACCTCTCTGTGCTTCAGTTCTCTCATCTATAAAATGGTGCCTACTCAATGAGTTGTTGGAAGGATCCACTGTGATCACGTATGAGACACTCAGTCTGCAGCCCAGCACGTGGTTGAGCTCAGCAAGATCGGCCAATGTTATCGATAGTATGGGTTTAGAGTCTAAAAAATTCTTCCATGGATTTTGTGTTTGCATTAAACCATGAGCACAGCCCTCAGAAGATTTCACAATTTTCCTCCCTATCATTATAATGATACATTACGTGCACAAAATAAAACATAATCTTTATCTGAGAAAGTGGATGAAGAACCGTTATTTCCTTATATTAAGTCCTTTTGTCCAGTCGTCTTTTTTTTTTTCTTTTTTTTTGCGGTACGCGGGCCTCTCACTGCTGTGGCCTCTCCCGTTGCGGAGCACAGGCTCCAGACGTGCCGGCTCAGCGGCCATGGCTCATGGGCATAGCCGCTCCGCGGCATGTGGGATCTTCCCGGATTGGGGTACGAACCCGTGTCCCCTGCATCGGCAGGCGGACTCTCAACCACTGCGCCACCAGGGAAGCCTTGTCCAGTCATCTTTAAGCCACTTTGTATGTTTTGGAGCTTGTCCTTGCCTTTCAGAAAGCGGTCTATGATCTGTTTCCTGTCTAGGACATAGCATGATGGACACATTGGCTGTCGCCCTACGGGTGGCTGAAGAGGCCATCGAAGAAGCGATCTCCAAAGCAGAAGCCTATGGGGATAGCCTGGTATGCCCACCCCGGCCCCCGTCACAACGTCTGTCTGGGAGGAGGTGTGGGTGGAGTCCTGGCTGCCAAGAGAAAGTGCAGGTTGTGGGGAAACCATCATCATGATAGCCATCCTTGACTAGAGCCTATCCTCCCCCTGCATTTGTGGTCAGGACTCCTCAGAAAGCGATTGCCAAGTCTCCCAAATACACCCACAGCTCACGACATTCTCTTCCTCTCTCTGCAGGACAAGCAGAATGAGGCCAGTTACCTGCGGGACCACAGGGAGGAGCTGACTGAGGAACTGGCCACAACCATCCTGCAGAAGGTAGGTGGGCCCTAGCATCCAGATGACTGCAATTTACCACCCTGGCCTGGACCAGGGCCTTTGGTGAGCAGAAGAGCCGCCATAGGCGCCTTTGTTGTCTTGGGCACCGTTTCTTCTCTTCTTCTCACTTTCTCCATTGTACTCTGGGGCTAATGCAGAGGGGTTGAATTGCCCTGCAAAAACTAAGCGGTGTGAACGTGGTTGCCTTTAGGGATTGAGCTGGTGGGTGAGGAGCCAGGAACCCAGCCCGGAGACCTTCGTACAAATGGACTCATTAAATCCAGGTGGCCATGCCCAACCTAGCAAGCGGTGCAAACAAGCTGAAGCCTTCCCTCATGATGCTTGGTATCTGCCCCCTCCTTAGGGCTTTCAGACACTTCCTAAAGTCAGGATGTACGGCCAGAGACTCTGGGTTTGCGATCCACTTCCACTATTTATGAGCTGTGTGTCCTTAACTGATAACCTCTGAGCCTCATTCATCATCTGTAAAATGGGGAGAGTTATAGTACGTAGCTCTTAGAATTATTTTGAGAATTAAATGAGGTAAAGCATTTATGGTGCCAAGCACAGAGACTGGCACACAGTAGGCACTTAATAAATAGAAGTTGTGAGCATTGTAAAAGGACTACTTGTAAACTGTAAAGTGATGTAGAATGTTCAAGGCTTTAGTTGTGCTGTTTTATCATAAGACCTGAAATCAGATGGTATTCTGTTGAAACGAAACACTTTTTTTTTAAGATTTTTTTTTTGATGTGGACCTTTTTTTTTTAAGTCTTTTTTGAATTTGTTACAATATTGCTTCTGTTTTGTGTTTTGGTTTTTTGGCCACGAGGCATGTGGGATCTTAGCTCCCCAACCAGGGATTGAACCTGCACCCCCTGCACCGGAAGGCAAAGTCTTAACCACTGGATTGCCAGGGAAGACCCTGAAACGAAGCTCTTACATGGCTAAGAATTTCCCAGAGATGGTCCCAGTTACCCCACATAGCACTGGAGCCCTCTCCAATAACGTGTCCCCTTTGTCACCCACCTCCTCCCCAGATCATAAGAAAACAGAAGAGCAAAAGTGAGCAGCACGTGGAAGAGGAGCCGGAGTGGCCACAGCCCCGGAGTTGCAGTGCGAAGGCAGCCGACGAAGGGACCACAGCCTCCCCGGGAGGCCACCGCGCCTCCACCACCTTCTGGGTGAGTCCCCACAACCATGCCGGCCCATGCCCTACAGGTGCCCTGCATGTGTGCAAGTCAGAGCCATTATCCCCACAGAAATGGGGACACCACGCTTAACATCTATAGTTAGCACATGTGCCCACCAGACAGCCTGAGGTTCCTGAAGGGCAGGGAGAGATGCAGAGAGCGCTGCGTGGGGGCCAGGAGGCCTGTGCTCTTACACACATGGAGGTGGGTTTTTACACAGAGACCAATCTAGGAAAAATAACGATATCAATAGCCTTTTTAAAATTAATCCTGAAAATAGTTGTACTGAGTCCCATGGAAAAAATGGCTTTCTGAAGGCCAGGTGTGTTCTTACAACTTGAGCACTTGCTTTACTGAAACTGAGAAATGACAACGAGAGAATTGCCACTGCCTTCTGAGATCACATCTGGATGTGGGCAGGAAGTCGGGGTGTGAGTAGACCTTTTTGTTCGTCATCCCCAACCACAAAGCACAGTGTCCTTCCTGTGCCCCAAGGGTCTGGGCCTGCCACATCTGCGGTAGAGTCACCAAGCCCGTAAAATCCTTTGGTATGTGTTTAAGCAGCCCCGGCAACGATGTGTGGAGAATGGGATAGAGGCTGGGCCCTCAGTGTGGAAATTCAGCAAGAAAGAGCAGGACTGGCCAGCAGGGCTGGTGTTCTATCAGCTGCAGGTGCCCACAGTCATAGCACAGGGCAAGGGACAGGGCAACACACAGGTGCAATTTAAAACTGGAAAGGCACAATAAAAAAGAATGAAATAATGCCATCTGCAGCAATGTGGATGGACCTAGAGATGATCATACTAAGTGAAGCACAGGGAACTATATTCAATATCTTATAATAACTATAATGGAAACAATCTGAAAAACTACATATATGTAAGTGACTCACTTTGCTGTACAACTGAAACTAATACAATATTGTAAATCAACTATACTTCAATTAAAAAAAAAAACTGAAAAGGAAGCCATAGGAAAATCACCCCATCGCATGTTATTTTTTTTACTCTCCACCGAAAGGTGGGGACAGGTATTATTGGGCCCATTTTATAGGTAAAGAAACTATAGTTTTAGCATAACTTGCCTAAGCTCCCACAGGTAGTAATCAGTGGGGTCGGGAGTTGAGTACCTTTTTCCTGTTCCAAAGCTTTTGATCCAGCTTCCTCCTCTAAAACGTGAGATCAATGGACTCGATCCCTAAGGTCCCTTTCATCCCAGAGGTTCTAGTCTGCACTGTCCCATATGGTGACCACAAGACACAAGTGACCATTTAATTAAAGTTAAATTTAAAATCCAGTTCTTCAGTCACACTGGCCACATTTCAAGTCCTCAACAGCCCCTGGGACTGGTGGTTACTTTATTGGGCAGTGCAGATACAGAACATTTCCAGCCTCCCTGAAAAGTTTTCTTACACAGCTCTGGTCTAGGGAGCTAGATAAAGACGGAGCGAGAAGCAGAGGGCATAAAAGCAGAAATGCTTCTGGAGGCTGGCCAGAGCCTGGACGTGAACCAGCAGGCCAAGCCTCAGTTCTTGGGGACTTCGAGGAAGGTGGCTCTCCCACCTTTCCACGAGCTGTTCTCGCCTCAGACGCTCATCTTCCTCATCTGCCTGAGCCCCACTCCAGGGGCGCTGACTCACAGGGTCTGGGGCAGAGCTGGGCATCAGTACATTGACCCAAAGCTGGCAGGGGATGCCGGCAGGCTGCAGGCTTAAGGATGGCCTCTTCATGATATCTTCAGGAGGGCACTCTGACCTACAGACCCTGGATGGCCCTAAACCAGTGGTCTCCTGGCAGTGCTTCCTCTTTTATCCTCAGTCCTCCAAGGACACGAATACCCTGCCTCCAGGGGTAACTGTGCAGAACCCTATAACTGGGCTCCTTGGGCTTAACTGCTAAACCCAAACTTAATCCATCCCCATGCTGACAGAATTTCTCATCTACTCGCTTGAAAGAAAGTTCAGTGTGATTGTCCACTTTTTAATTTCCTCCTTTATTGTGTGGTTCTCTGCCAGTAGGGGGGTCAGTGCAATCTAGCTTTCAAAGCCTTAAGATGCAATATCCTGAAAGGCACCAGTGCAGGGGTTATAATTCATTTAGTGCCTATCTCTTTGGGCGCATGTATATAAAAAGTCGTCTCTGTATTAATACGGTGATCCTATTGATAATAATGATGACAGCAGAGGCTGGGCATATGCTATGCCTGGGGACTAAGGTGCATCTCTGTCTGACTCTGTCTCTTCTCTATCCTTCCCTATTTTCCTCAGCCTTTTCCCTTTGTGCTTTTGTCATTTTCCTCCCTCACATTTGCTCACTCCTTTAAATGACTATAGTACAGACCTAAAGTATTTTTCATTATTGTTATAATTATTGGATTGAATTTAATGACTATGCCCGACCCTAAAAATACAAAGCAAAGCTATGTCTCAGTTGTTATTCATATGAACACTGTTATCGATCCCTTTGCCCATATACCCTTGATACTAAAAACATTCTCTCCCTGTTTTATGACATGGGCTCCTTGAGAGCAAAGACTTATTTTGAAGCCATGATCGGTGCCCCAGGGAGCCTGCCCTGGTGGCAATGATGATAATCATTGCAGTCATAGCAACAATATAACATTCCAAGAAATACAGGGAGAACAGGACGCTGCTGCCCACACGGGGGACCAGCGGCTGCAGAGGAAGCTTTAACAAAGGTAACTGATGATCACACTGCAAGTTTTGCCTAAAGCTTCAGAACCAGCTGGTTTGGATGGCAGGTCCTGCTGGGTTGGAGCATGTTAGCCAGGAGTGCCTTGTCCCCAGGTTTTCAGCAAAGGGTGTCAGGCACAGCAGCAAGAGGGCATGGAAGAGCATCACTTCGGAGCCAGACAGACCCAAGGTCAAGCCCTGCACCAACTTGTGCTTGGGCAAGTTATTCCAGGCTGCCGCAACTCACTCATGTGCACCCAATAGGACTGAGTGAGGGGATGGAGGTCTTGCCCTGGCTCAGTGGCAGAGCTTAATAAATGCTATTATTGTGACTGATATTTACTGAGTGCATTCTGTGTGCTAGACATGGCACTGATTCCTTTCTGTGAGGAAACTGAAGCTTAGAACAGATCCTCCCAAGATCCCACATAGCAAGAGGAGCTGGCATGGACCCTCTACCCAACACATTACCCATTCATGCCCAAAGAGTTAAGAGGCGGGGCCTGTTTGAACTTCGCAGTCCATCTTTGCAAGGCTTTGCTGGCATGCTAACATTCCTGAACCCATGGACTCCACCCTCCATGCCCAGCCCCCCAGCACAGACATGCAGACACTGTCACTCAGGCCCGCCCGACCTGACATCACCAGCCCTGTTTCTTCCATGGACCCTAGGGTGGGTAAGAGGAAGAAAAACAAAAGCTGTGGGTGGGAACGAAAGGGTGGGCACAGAGGGCCCAGCCAGGGAAACAAGGCAAATAAATTAATCAAGTAATCCCATCACTTCCCGAGAGCCACAGAGGTTGAACCAACTGGCAAGTAAAAATGTCGTGGTTGCGCCATCTTCTGGGCAATACGTTTACTGCAATGAGTTTGTGGCAAAACTGGGTCTAGGCTCTGGGGCTTTTCCACCCTGGCTGGAGACAGCAGGCCAGCAGTGTCCTGAGACGCGCTGGAGTCAGCTCATTGTGATTGTCAGGGTACAGCTGTTTTTCCTAGTTTGAAACAATGGCTTGCCTGAAATAGATTACAAAAGCCTGGCATCCTCAACTGATGAAAAACATAGATCCCATCTTCCCTGTTGGGACCACAGAAGGACTTTTCATTTTTTGATCTTGGCTTTCGTAGGTGAGGGAGCATTTTTGTCCTATAGAAATGGAGCCCAGCCACCTCCTACAGACACACACATACAGAAATAAAATATTGTTTGAGCCATTGCAAAATGAAATACTATCATTTCCTCTCTTTCAAACATGTATTCAGTGATTTACAGTGAGAAGTTTGAAGATAGAAAAATAAAGACCAAGGTACAGAAAACAGCTCAGGTGAGGCTGCAGTAATACTGCATCTGGCAATAGGCCATCAGCTCCTTAGGGCCACACCTGTGTCTTACATCCTACAAATTCAGTCACAAACATGGGACCGAGGGTCAACATCCAAAAGACCATCCCTGTCTTCAAGGAGCTCAGTCTGTGGAGGAGTCGATATGTTGGAATAGGACTGTAGGAGAGACAGGAAGAGCCGTGCAATCACACAGAAGGGGGGTTTTCTTGACAGTCCAAGGTGGGAGACATGTCAAGGGTACGTTCCCCTGAATATATGGGGGTTTGCCATGGAAGGATTTTTTTTCTTCATTTTTAATAACTTCACTTGCCAACAGACTGTCACCCTTAATCTCTGCCTCTGTGATAGCTGCTCATCATCTGTGAAGGATTTCACAAAATTATAGATGGCTCCCTGAATACCCAACCCCAAGAAAACCTTGGTTGTTGTGAAGTATCAGAGCTGTTCAGGGCACTAGAGACAGGGTCAGTGCTTGCTGTGCCCTCAGAATGATGGAACTGGTACCCAACTGAGAGCCACTTGACGTGTGTGTTAGCTTTTCTCTCCTCCAAGACCTTGCCCTCCATGACATAAGTGAGGATGACAGTGGGCTTCTTCTTTGTTTTTCTTGATCCCCAGTCTCATCCAAGAAGTTAGTAAGATCATTATCATTATCATAATCAGGCTTCTGAAAACCTATCCTGTAGCCCGCCCCAAATCACATTCACTCCACAGTAAACATTCATTGATTTCCAGTTCCGTACCAGTAACTGTGCCAGGGGCTGAGGATGTCACCATTAGCAGTCCATTAACCTCCCTCAGTTGCTTGCACCAGGCAAAAAAACAGATGTTGCAATAGAGTGTCATATAACACAGCAAGAATACAAGCAGCCAAGACCCTCAGCCCAGCTTGAGGAAGGGGGTTTTCCACAGACCGTGGCCTGTTTGAACTGAAGGCACACTGAATCTCATCTAATCGATAAGAGGGGGAGAGCTCCTCCACTCCTGGGCTGCATTAACCTGTGACCGCTGCATCGAACGGCAGGTCTGGAGACCCGTCATACTCTCTTCTGTAATCAAAGGGGTGGGAAGCAGTTTGTGACCCTTGGTACACAGCTTAAAGCGTTCCGTATTTGTTATGCAAACCCATCTTCCTCCTGGATCGGCCTCAAGGTCTTGTGAGGGGAAATAGAAGAGGTTTCCAATGACTCTTTCTGGACCAGAACTGGCTGTACCACCCTCTCCAACAAAGTGTGCCAGATGCCCTATGTCTGCAGGCTGCTGGGCCCTGGCCTAGCCTGCAATGATGGTGATGCTGGGGCTCGATCCTCAGCCCTCTCTGAGTCTTTTCTCAGACTGGTTAACCATCCTTCGGGGCAAGGCTACAGAGTGCATTGTCCTCTCCCAAAACCCTGGTCATGATGCTCAATTTTCTCACCTATATATCCTGGATCCGGTGTTTGCTATTCTCCTTTGTTATTCTCAAACACCTTTCTAAAGCTCACACTTATTATGCAATTACTGTGTGCAGCGCAAGATTAGGTTTCTGCTTCTCAACAAATTGAGTCACTCAGCCAAGGTGCTGTGGCAGAGGTGGTCTTGGAGCTCAGATACAGCTGAGTCCTGAGTCCAGCCTCAGCCGCCCGAGGGCCCTGCCCACAGCTCTCCAAACATGCTCCCCTCTTGTCTCCTACTCTCAGGACCTGTGGCGGGAGAGGAAGAAAGTTACCAAGATGAGCCAGTTCCTGCCGGGAGAGAAGGCAGCAGGAGTGTTGTTGTTGAGGTTGGCCAGCTGGTGGCGCCAAACTGCCTGGGGCCTGAGTCAGAGACGGATACTTTGCTTCCTAGCTCAGAGACGCTTTTGTTCCTGTTTCACCCATATAAAAAGATCAAAGTAAATCACCAATAGAAGGGAATTCTTTCATTAAATGACAATGGAAAAAATTGGTCTCTTCCTGTTTGATGAAATTCCCTACACAGAACATTTGAGCTTCAGATTCTCAGTATAACATTTGTAACATATACAGCTCAAACATGTTTCTTGTCAGTCATTTGAAATCCCTTTTCTACCACTTGCCCTTAGGTTAGAGTTTATTTTCCTTTTTTTAACTAAATGGGAATGTGTTGCAAAGGCTCTGGGCTTGTGGACTGATCATCCTTGGTTCACTTGTCTACTGCAGCCCTTAGATTGTGCGATAACTTTCTACTTACACCGCTGAAATGCTCAGGTTTGGAGGTCTTTGAAGGGAAGATGCTCTCATTTTCATCACACACAGTTGGCCCTAAGAAATCTTGGCCGAAAGAATGGCTGGGGAAACAGGAGGCATGTGAGAACCTGCTCTGTCGGATTCTACCACATCTCTGATGCTTTCTGGCAGGCCTGCGTGCTTGCAATGGAATAAACAGGAACCATTTGTGCCATTATATGGCATGATGCTCTGATGTGCAACTTCTAAACCTCAACACGAGAAAAGACATTACCATCAGCTGTGTCTTCTCCATGAAGTGGGACGCCTGCAGATCTGAAGGCACTCCTCCTGGGGACTGTGCCTTACAAGGTCACCCCTTCCCCTCTTTTCTTTCCACAGCGGTCACAGTCTGCGTTCCCACTCAGCAGAGAAGATGCCCTGAGGACCTCTTCGCTGGAGGCTGCATCGAGGCAGCCGAGGGACCAGCAGCTGAGGGAGGAGGAGGCATTGCCCAGCTGGAAGAGCGTGGACAGGCTGGATGAGACAAGTAACTGTTCTAAGCAGCATGTGCTTGGTCTATGGGTTTCAAAAATGCTGTTGGGAGGCTTCTCGGCTGTCGTGTGGCTGCTCAACCCTTCCTACCATCAGTATGAGTGGGGTGTGCCCGTTTGGGACAGCTGGGCCACCAAGTCATGAGGTCTCTCACACAGCACACAATATATAATGTGGACATGTTTCCCACATGGGCAGTTTTCCTTCTGAGACCCGTGAGACAGTGGGCAAGTGTGTTCAGATCACTTGGCTACACAGCCCCCCTTCAGCTACGTGTTCTATGTGGACTAGGAGAAGGTGTCTTATTATATGTAGGCCAGGAACACCAATCCAACCTAGCAGGCATTCACTGCAGTATCCAAGATACCACAGCTAATGTGGTCCTCAAACATTTGCAGGGCTTTTCAACTACTCATGGTAATAGGTGTCTCCACACCATAAAAGTAAACAAATAACAACAAAGAAAGAGCATTTCAAAGTTCAGACTTAGAAACTAACAAATTTAGGGGGTATTATAAGCACTTGTAAAAGACACTCCATTTCACAAAACCGTTCCTGCTGAATTATGAGCATTCCAGAAAAATTTGCAAAGGATCTTGGTTTTCAAAACATGATTTTGTGCATAAATTTCTCTAAACTAAGGCACCCATGTGTAATTTATCAGTTGCACAGAAACAAAAAACTTAGTTCAACAACATCACACACAGAAAAATGATTTCATACTTGGCTCAAAAATCCATGCATCTCTGGGGCTTCCCTGGTGGCGCAGTGGTTGAGAGTCCACCTGCCGATGCAGGGGACACGGGTTCGTGCCCCGGTCCGGGAAGATCCCACATGCCACGGAGCGGCTGGGCCCGTGAGCCATGGCTGCTGAGCCTGCGTGTCCGGAGCCTGTGCTCCGCAACGGGAGAGGCCACAACAGTGAGAGGCCCGCGTACCGCAAAAAAAAAAAAAAAAAAAAAAAAAAAAAATCGATGCATCTCTCAGGATGAAGATCTAAAATAAAAAATATAAAGTACTTGTATGTAAAACTGCTGGTTTTTCCGAGGACTGCTTGGTCCTTGACATGCTAAAATGTCCAGGCCAACCCCAGAAGTCTTGAAAGATGTCTGATCCGTTTAGCAGGAAGCAGGTTATTCCCTGGGGGCACTTCTCAGTCTCAGCAGAGCACAAATGTAGAACAGAGGAGGGCCAGAGGCAGAGGTCATCTTAGAAGGGTAACATCAACTGGGCTATTTTCAGCAGTTCTGTTTATGCTTCAGGGGAAAGGTTGGCTCTGGAGCCTGTTGGTCCATGGTTGAGGTCAGCTGTAGGGGACACTGTGGGCTGAGTAAACCCACCTTCAGTCTTCAGTCTTGACAGTGCTTACAGCAAGTAATCCATGTCCCCCCCAAACACATTTTCACTTCATAGACCTTGACTGAGCATCTGCCATATACACAGCATGTGCTCATTACTGGGAAATAAAGATCAGGGTACAGTTGCTGGTCTTGAGTTTCTAACTGTGAGTTGTCTGCACAGTCATGAAAGAGTGAGAATTTGGAGAAAGGAGAGGATGGAGGAGCGCAGGGTCCCAGAGGGTGTCCCAGTGCACAAAGGGAATATGGTACTGGAGCCCAGGCAGAGCTCTGAGAATTTCCCACAATGCAGCTTGACAACCAAGGTTTTCATGGGGTTGGGCATTTATGGAGCCATCCCTGCTTTTGCTGAGATAAAAATTGGCCAACTTCTAGCTTTCCCAGAGCAACATGCAATCTGGAATTATAAAAGGCAGAAGAAGAGAGGAACTGGTGATGGGCAGACCCCAGCCCACCATGTAGTGGCTGTTGGAGGAGAGTCCAGGACCACATCTACATCTACAACACAGCCAACCCTGGAGGCAGGCACAGAGTAGCATCACTAGGGCCTTCTCTCTTTGGCTTCCTCCCATTGCCCCAGGAGAGGCTGCAGACAGCTGGACTCATGTAGAGCCACACATTAAGTGCCCCATCTTCCCCTGCAGCCTGTGGGTGCCTGTGTTCACAAGCGAGTGGTCTTTACCAGCCCAGGATGGGTTGCAGAACTGGCCAGGGGCTGGGGGTCCAGCAGTGAAGAAGAGGTGGCCCTGCTCTCAAGGAGCTATGGTCAGGAGTGGGGATGGAGGGCGGGATAGACAACCACAAAAATAAGATATAGTTTAAGTGTTAAAAAAAAAATGAAAGCTTTTTGGCAAAGTTCAGAGAACAGAGTAGCCAACTCCTCAAGGAGAGAAGGCCAAGGGTGTGCCACTAAGAAGAAGCATCAGATTCAGAGCCCCAAAGATGGTCCTGAGGGCAGACTTAGTGACTAATTGTAAGGCCCCAAGGATACACCTTTCCCCTGAGAGTGAATGCTCCACTGACGGGGCAAGTCTGCACATTTGCATCATGTGCGTGTCTGTTTGGCTTACCCCAGAAATGGACCCTAATACAAAGATCCGAGAGACAGCAGAAGCAAGAAGAACTACAATCCTGCAGCCTGTGGAACAAAAACCACATTCACAGAAAGATAGACAAGATGAAAAGGCAGAGGGCTATGTACCACATGAAGGAACAAGATAAAACCCCAGAAAAACAACTAAATGAAGTGGAGATGGGCAACCTTCCAGAAAAAGAATTCACAATAATGATAGTGAAGATGATCCAGGACCTCGGAAAAAGAATGGAGGCAAAGATCGACAAGATGCAAGAAATGTATAAGAAAGACCTAGAAGAATTAAAGAACAAACAAACAGATATGAACAATAAAATAACTGAAATGAAAACTACACTAAAAGGAATCAATAGCAGAATAACTGAGGCAGAAGAACTGATAAGTGACCTGGAAGACAGAATGGTGGAATTCACTGCTGCGGAACAGAAGAAAAGAAAAAAGAATGAAAAGAAATGAAGGCAGCCTAAGAGACCTCTGGGACAACATTAAACGCAACAACATTCACATTATAGGGGTGTCAGAAGGAGAAGAGAGAGAGAAACGACCTGAGAAAATACTTGAAGAGATTATAGTTGAAAACTTCGCTAACATGGGAAAGGAAATAGCCACCCAAGTCCGTGAAGCACAGAGAGTCCTGTACAGGATAACCCAAGGAGAAACATGCCGAGACACATAGTAGTCAAACTGACAAAAATTAAAGACAAAGAAAACTCATTGAAAGCGACAAGGGAAAAATGACAAACAACATACAAGGGAACTCCCATAAGGTTAACAGCTGATCTCTCAGCAGAAACTCTACAAGCCAGAAGGGAGTGGCATGATATACTTAAAGTGATGAAAGAGAAGAACCTACAATCAAGATTACTCTACCCGGCAAGGATCTCATTCAGATTTGATGGAGAAATCAAAACTGTTACAGATAAGCAAAAGCTAAGAGAATTCAGCACCACCAAACCAACTCTACAACAAATGCTAAAGAAACTTCTCTAAGTGGGAAACACAAGAGAAGAAAAGGACCTACAAAAACAAATCCACAACAATTAAGAAAATGGTAATAGGAACATACATATCAATAATTACCTTAAATATGAATGGATTAAGTGCTCCAACCAAAAGACACAGGCTTGCTGAATGGATACAAAAACAAGACCCATATATATGCTGTCTACAAGAGACCCACTTCAGACCTAGGGACACATTCAGACTGAAAGTGAGGGGATGGAAAAAGATATTCTATGCAAATGAAAGTCAAAAGAAAGCTGGAGTAGCAATACTCATATCAGATAAAATAGACTTCAAAATAAAGAATGTTACATGAGACAAGGAAGGACACTACATAATGATCAAGGGATCAATCCAAGAAGAAGATATAACAATCATAAATATATATGCACCCAACACAGGAGCACCTTAATACATAAGGCAACTGCTAACAGCTATAAAAGAGGAAATCGACAGTAACACAATAATAGTGGGGGATTTTCACACCTCACTTACAACAATGGACATATCATCCAGACAGAAAATTAATAAGGAAACATAAGCTTTAAGTGAAACAATAGACCAGATAGATTTAATTGATATTTATAGGACATTCCACCCCCAAACAGCAGATTACACTTTCTTCTCAAGTGCACACAGAACATTCTCTAGGATAGATCACATCTTGGGTTACAAATCAAGCCTCAGTAAATTTAAGAAAAACTGATATCAAGCATCTTTTTTTTTTTTGCGGTACGCGGGCCTCTCACTGTTGTGGCCTCTCCCGTTGCGGAGCACAGGCTCCGGATGTGCAGGTTCAGTGGCCATGGCTCAGGGGCCCAGCCGCTCCGCGGCATGTGGGATCTTTCCGGACCGGGGTACGAACCCATGTCCCCTGCATCGACAGGCAGACTCTCAACCACTGTGCCACCAGGGAAGCCCCCTATCAAGCATCTTTTCTGACCACAGCACTGTGAGATTAGAAATCAATTACAGGGGAAAAAAAACGTAAAAAACACAAACACATGGAGGCTAAACAATATGTTATTAAATAAGCAAGAGATCACTGAAGAAATCAAAGATGAAATAAAAAAATACCTAGAGACAAATTACAGTGAAAACATGATGATCCAAAACCTATGGGATGCAGCAAAAGCAGTTCTAAGAGGGAAGTTTATAGCAATACAAGCCTATTCAAGAAACAAGAAAAATCTCAAGTAAACAATCTAACCTTACACCTAAAGGAACTAGAGAAAGAAGAACAAACAAAACCCAAAGTTAGCAGAAGGAAAGAAATCATAAAGATCAGAGCAGAAATAAATGAAATAGAAACAAAGAAAACAATAGCAAAGATCAATAAAACTAAAAGCTGGTTCTTTGAGAAGATAAACAAAATTGATAAACCATTAGCCAGACTCATCAAGAAAAAGAGGGAGAGGACTCAAATCAATGAAATTAGAAATGAAAAAGGAGAAGTATAACAGACACCACAGAAATACAAAACATCCTAAGAGACTACCACAAGCAACTCTATGCCAATAAAATGGACAACCTGGAAGAAATGGACAAATTCTTAGAAAGGTATAACCTTCCAAGACTGAACCAGGAAGAAATAGAAAATATGAACAGACCAATCACAAGAAATGATATTGAAACTGATTAAAAATCTTCCAACGAACGAAAGTCTAGGACCAGATGGCTTCACAGGTGAATTCTATCAAACATTTAGAGAAGAGCTAACACCCATCCTTCTCAAACTCTTCCAAGAAATTGCAGAGGAAGGAAAACTCCCAAACTCATTCTATGAGGCCACCATCACCCTGATACCAAAACCAGACAAATATACTACAAAAAAAGAAAATTACAGACCAATATCACTGATGAATATAGATGCAAAAATCCTCAACAAAATAGTTGCAATCAGAATCCAACAACACATTAAAAGGATCATACACCATGACCAAGTGGGATTTATCCCAGGGATGCAAGGATTCTTCAATATACGCAAGTCAATCAATGTGATACACCATATTAACAGAGAATGAAAACCATATGATCATCTCAATAGATGCAGAAAAAGCTTTTGGCAAAATTCAACACCCATTTATGATAAAAAAAAAAACAACTCTCCAGAAAGTGTGCATAGAGGGAACCACCTCAACATAATAAAGGCCATAAAAAAAAAAAGATCTGAGGGCCTATAGTTTATTTGGAGGTGAACCTGGAACCACAGGGAGGAGAGTAGGGATATGATACAGGGAAGTGAAAATAGGCAACAAATGACTTGTTATGAAGCAGGGTACGACCATGGGTGATGAGCCCTCCTCACTGGGGAACTCCAAGAGTTCCAACGGGCAAGGGAGCTGGGGTACTTATCCCCTAGCTCCCCAGTCATTGGTCAGGGCTGCTCCCAGGAGGTGGTGATTCCATCCTGCCTCAGGGCAGCCAGCACAGGCTCTAGTAACCAGAGAAAGCCTTAGGAAAAGCAAGATTGCTGCCCACTGGCCATTACTAGCTCCAACTGAGAGACAGCCTGAGCATTTCTGGAGAAACCCTGATGGGCCCTTTAGTCGCTTCCTTCTGCACTACCTGACTGTCGATCTTGGGGCATGGCACTGGGGAAGACGCCAACAAAATAGAGCCCTTTTTCCCAGAAGACCTACTATTATCACAGGTAGAGCCCATAACATGTCAAAGGTAATAATACCCTGGTTAGCCTCTCTTTTGAATGTTCACACAGTCAGTGGAAACAGTGTTGTTGTAGTACGGAAGAGGAACTATAGGGTACAGACATAGGGTATAAACATATCTGTCTTCTATACACATGTACAAGGAGTACACAGGTGCTGATCCAGTCAGGTGTTAAATAATAATGGTACAATTCAATTCAATAGATGGAGAATAAAAATAGTCGGGGGCCCTCATTGTAGTAGGCACTGTGATGGATGCTTCACATATGTTGTCTCATAAAAATCCTCTGACAGCCCGGGAGGGTCACACTGTCCTCACTGACAGGTCAGGAAACAGGCTCAGAGATGCTCTCTGACCAAGGTCACCTGCTAGTAATGGCCAGGACTGGGGCTCAGCCCTAGCTCTGCCTGAATTCAAAGTTCTTGTTCTTTGCCCTGCCCTACAGTGGCCTCATTTATAGGCAAGGGGGAAAGAGCTGTTAAGAATTCATCTTTTGCTCTGAGCAGGTATGTGTAACACACTCTATAAGCCTCACCTCATTTCGTCCTCTCAGCAGCCCAGAGAAGTATTAGCTGCGCCCTTTTCACCAACCAGAGACCCAAGCTCGGAGACTCACACAGCGGCTAAGTGGCTGAGCGTGCTCTCTGCCCTGGCCCTCTGACTTCCCAGCCTCTGCTCTTTCCTCAGCACGAGCTGGCTTTGGGACAGTGCAGGCCAAAGAGATGACTGAGACCCAGACCCTGCCGCAGGGCCCTTGTCATCGGGGAGGAGGGCCCAGCCCTGTGCGTGATCAGCCAGAACCCAAGTTGGATCATGGAATGAACCAGACAGTCTGTCACAGCAACTCAGGGAAGGAGGAGGCCACGTATGGGCGGGAAGACCAGAAAGTGCTCTAGGAAGAGGGGCACAGGGGAGGTCTTTGCGGGGCCCCTTGTTCTAAGGCGGTACCAGCCCCTCTCTGATTTCTCTCTCCCTCCTGCCTGCAGATGTGGCCCCAGTTTTGCAGAGCCCTGACGGGAACTGGATGGCCCTGAAGGATGGGGCTCTGCCCCCAACCCGCCTGCTGGCCAAACCTAAGAGTGGCACGTTTCAGGCCCTGGAGGCGGCCTCCAGCGTGGCGTCCGCCTACGATGAGATGGGCTCTGACAGCGAGGAGGACTTTGACTGGAAGGAGGCCTTGAGCACGCTGTGCCCACAGCCCCAGAGCCTGCCCAGGAACCCCCAGCCTCAGCCCACGCAAGCCCAGGGCTCAGACCAAGGCCCCTCCGCCTACTCTGGGCTCTCCCCCAACCCCGAGGCCATGTGCTCTGACTCAGAAACCTCCTCGGCAGGCTCTTCCCGGGAAGCTGGGCACCGGGCCGGGCTGTCCTGGTTGCAGAGGAAGGCCCCCAGGAATCCCTCAGCCGAGAAGATGCGCCTACAGGGAGAGCTAGACGTGAACTTCAACCCCCAGGCAGCCAGCAGGGAGACCTCAGACAGCAGCGAGCCTGAGGAGGCCCCCCACCCCGCAGATCGGAGGGCCAGGAGGTGGAGAAGGGCCCGGGTGGGCTCGGAGGAGCCAAGCAAGGAATTGTCTTTCCCCAGCGGCCATCTCCCGGAGCTGGACACACATCAGGTAATAAAGCTGGGTGCGTGCAAGCACACACACATTTTTCAGTAGGCTGTGCCCTCCTCCAAGCAGGAGTGGTGTGGAGAGTCCCGGGTTCAGAATCCATAGAACCGGATTCTCATCTTGGTTTTGCTGCTCAGTCATAACTCTTGGAGGCTCCATGCCCTCCTCTCTGGAGATGAAAGCTTAGAGTTCAAAGTGGGTTTGCAAAGTGTGGCCCCCAGACCAGCAGCCGCAGCAGCACCTGGGAACTTGTTAGAAATGCAGATCCTCAGGCCCTGCCCCAGAGCTGCTAAATCGGAAATTCTGGGGATGGTGCCCAGGCATCTCTGTTATAACAAGCTCTCTTGGTGATTCTTCTGTGCATTAAAGTCTGATGGCCACTGGTGTGGGGTTAAGGCTATGGGGTTTAGAGTCAGCCTCCTCGAGTTCAAATCCAGCTGTGTGACCTTGGACAAGGCATCTTTTTAGGTCTCAGTTTCCTCATCTTTCAAATGGGGCTAATATTAGAACCTACTTCAAAGAATGGTTGTGATGAGTGAATAAGATAACTTTATAAATTGCTGTCCTAGAACACAGCACAAGGGCACAGTCAGTATTGTTTCAATGTGATAATTCAGGGCACAGTTTACTAACATTCTGTGACTTTTAGTCCCCATCACAAGCCTCCTTGGAATCCTCAGTGCCGCCTCCCTCACGGTTTACCTCATGAACCACTTTAGAGAATCTGATTAAAGCTATAGAATCTCTCCCTAGAAAAATAGACCTGTACATACAAACACACACACACACACACACACGCACACACACACACGCACACACACGCACACACACACGCGCACACGCGCGCGCACACACACACACACACACACACACACTTTGCTTACAATTTCAGGTAGTTCATGGACCCCCAACCAGATTAATTTTATATTCTGTGAATAAACCCTGCTCATGCCCAGCTCTATGCCTGTGATCATGCTGTGTCCTCGCCCTCACCTCTTCCTGGTTGTGATCACCATGAACTGAATATTGAACTTTGTGATGCTGACTCTGGCCTTCCCATAGCAGTATTTTCTAAACTCAAAAAGGATACATGTAGCCTGGAAAGTTTAAATGCCTAAAAGCAATGGATTGCACTATTTGAAACTGTGACCCTTATGGAAGATCTAGTTATATTGCCTCTGCTTTCTGTAGGCACATCATCACAGCTACTTGCATTACTATCAACTTGACTTTTTAGGCTCCTGGAGAAACCACACCCACTTTCTGGATGTCATTGCATCTCCCATAGTACCCAGCTACCGTGCCTTGCATTCTTAGTTTGGGTTCCACCAAAAACAGGTCTGGAATTAAGGATTTGGATGTAGTTTTATGAGAGAGGCGATCCCAGGAAACCCAAGAGTGAAACGGGGAAATGAGAAAAGCCAATGAAGATACAATATAGGCAACTGGGGCTCCATCCCACCAGGGACCCACTGAGAAGTCATGTGGATCACAGCTCAGAATTCTCCTACTAGAAGACGGGGAAGAGTTACCTAGTCTCCCATCTCCCACTGGTAGAGAGAGGTCCCACCCAGGGTGGGCATAAACTCCATACACAGCCAGGTTTGCATGGATGGTGCCTGAGAAATCCCTCAGATGGAGAAGAAGAGAGAGAGCCGGGTCTGAGGTGGGAAACTATCAGTGAGCCACAGATCATCCCCTGTGGCTGCAGGCAACTCATGTAGGTCTGGGGGATACAGCCAGGGACATCACCAGCCTCTGCTACAGTGACCTTCTATGAATTGTCAGCCAGATCCCTGATCCTGGGGCTCCCATTAAGACAGTCGTGAAAAAAAAAAATTAAAACAAAAAGACAGTCGTGCACTCAGAGGTCCTCAGGTCACAGAATTTAGCATCAGTGCTGCCTGACCTGCTAATATGTTGCCTAGAAATTTGGTCCAAGCTCTCATTTTCTCCTCTGTAAAATAAGATCATTACAAATCTGCCATGTGAGATTGTTGTGATCATAAATGAGAAATATAAAATTCGGTTCAACTGTGAATCATTACCATCTAGCTCAAGTGGAGACTGTTTTCCAGGGACTCTGGGTGACTTGCCTGAAGGGATATTCTTGAGAGTTGTCTGCATGATTCACTGGCAGGTATAAAATGCCACCTATCCACCATAACTAGGTGCCTGAAGCTTCCTATTTATTCTGAGGTGGCTTGTAAGTTGTCTTCTGCTGTTAATCCTTGCAAGGCGTCAACAGGAGAAGGCAAGGGCCAGCAGAAAGGATCCAGGACATCTGCTGTGTCTGCCTCCTCGGCAGTGTTCTTTCCCCACCACTAGGTGGCGATGGCGTTGCACTTCTGGGGACTTCAAAACCCTGGCCCTCCTCGTCCTCCCTTCTATTTAGTTTACTAGGGCAGTTCTCAACCCCCCCCACCACCAAAAAAAAGTGTATATATATATATATATATATATATATATATATACACACACTATTTGCATACTTATATAAATAAGTGAATATAAAAATTATTAAAACATACAGATATAGTCTCCTTTGAGCACAACCCTAAATCCCTGCCATCTCTCCCCAAATGACTACATTTGTATTTGTGCATCATATATGTATAGCACATTTAGAAATATAGTTCTGTAAATGTATCTGTGTTTTAGCAAAATCGGCATCCTACTCCCCATATTCTTCCACCTTTTTCTCCTAACAGTATGTGATGGAAAAGTCAGAGCACACAGATCTCTGCACAGTACCTGCAAAAGATTGCATTGCGGTGGTCTTCAGCGGGGAGTGTGGGAGTGGGAGCAAGCCGTTCAGGGTGCAAGCAGTAAGGGTGCATTGCCTGATGAGAATTTTAAAACAATAATAAATCCAATCAAAGTCAGTCTTTTTAATTATCATCTTGCACCAGGCACGGACAATTCTAAGCAATGCTAATGATAGAGAACTTTATCAGTGTTGCTCCAAATATCGCGCCCAACCTCCTCGGTTCTTCACTGTTCCAAGGTGGGGAGGAATCCACAATCAATAGTTCCCATAATGATGGCTATTCAAGTCTTTTTCAATGTTTGATGTTATAAACAATACTGCAGAAAATATTATTGCACAAAGCTCTTTATACAAGTACAGGAGTAGAATTTCAGACTGGAGGCATAGATGGATCTTTAATTATAATGAGCACTTGCCAAATTAAACTCCCAAAACTTCACAGCAGTCTACATAGCCATGCACCGTAGAGCACATTTTCTCATATTGTCAACAATACTCAGTGCTGTCAGTTTGTTAAACTGTTCCCAACTTTATGTGAGGAAAAACATATATTTCTTTTTAGTTAACATAGTTACTACTAAGATTGAGCATTTTTTCCTATATTTACAGCTATTTGCATTTTTCCTTCCGTGAAAGACACATTTATATGTTTCTTCTATTATTTCGTCAGACCAATTGTCTTTTTCTCCTTGATTTTTAGGAATTAGTTTTATTTTCTAATTATACTGTAGATGTTAGTTCTCTGAAGGTTACACACTGAAGATACTCTCCCATTATCTATCACTTTCACCTTAACTTTATTTAAGTATACTTTACATGCAAAAATTTTTGTTGCTAATAGTTTATCAATTATTTTCTTCATTTCCTTTACATTTTGTACCTTGTTTGAGAAGGTTTTAAATCTCCAAGGCTATTAGAATATTTTCCTATTTTTTCCTAATACTTTGTAGTTGTGTATTTTACATTTAGCTCTTTAGTCTAATGTACTTTACTTTGGGGGACAATATGATCTAACCTTATTTTTTTTCAAATTAAATATCTGTCATCAAATCATTATTAAGTAATTCATCCTATATCTATTATGAGCAGTTTTCTGAGTCATGGAAGCCATATTAGAATCATAAACCCATTCCTTAAAAGATGCTGCTCCTTGAGAAGCAAGAAGAACTACAATCCTGCAGCCTGTGGAACAAAAACCACATTCACAGAAAGAGAGACAAGATGAAAAGGCAGAGGGCTATGTACCACATGAAGGAACAAGATAAAACCCCCCCAAAAAACTAAATGAAGTGGAGATAGGCAACCTTCCAGAAAAAGAATTCAGAATGATAGTGAAGATGATCCAGGACCTCGGAAAAATAATGGAGGCAAAGACCAACAAGATGCAAGAAATGTTTAACAAAGACTTAGAAGGATTAAAGAACAAACAAACAGAGATGAACAATACAATAACTGAAATGAAAACTACACTAGAAGGAATCAATAGCAGAATAACTGAGGCAGAAGAACGGATAAGTGACCTGGAAGACAGAATGTGGGAATTCACTGCTGCGGAACAGAAAAAAAGAAAAGAGAATGAAAAGAAATGAAGGCAGCCTAAGAGACCTCTGGGACAACATTAAACGCAACAACATTCACATTATAGGGGTCTCAGAAGGAGAAGAGAGAGAGAAGGGACCAGAGAAAATATCTGAAGAGATTACAGTCGAAAATTTCCCAAACATGGGAAAGGAAATAGCCACCTAAGTCCAGGAAGCACGGAGAGACCCATACAGGATAAACCCAAGGAGAAACATGCCAAGACACATAGCAATCAAATTGACAAAAATTAAAGACAAAGAAAAATTATTAAAAGCAGCAAAAGAAAAATGACAAATAACATACAAAGGAACTCCCCTAAGGTTAACAGCTGATCTCTCAGCAGAAACTCTATAAGCCAGAAGGGAGTGGCATGATATACTTAAAGTGATGAAAGGGAAGAACCTACAACCAAGATTACTCTACCCGGCAAGGATCTCATTCAGATTTGATGGAGAAATCAAAACCGTTACAGGCAAGCAAAAGCTAAGAGAATTCAGCACCACCAAACCAACTCTACAACAAATGCTAAAGGAACTTCTCTAAGTGAGAAACACAAGAGAAGAAAAGGACCTACAAAAACAAACCCAAAACAATTAAGAAAATGGTCATAGGAACATACATATCGATAATTACCTTAAACATGAATTGATTAAATACTCCAACAAAAAGACACAGGCTTGCTGAATGGATACAAAAACAAGACCCATATATATGCTGTCTACAAGAGACCCACTTCAGACCTAGGGACACATTCAGACTGAAAGTGAGGGGATGAAAAAAGATATTCCATGCAAATGGAAATCAAAACAAAGCTGGAGTAGCAATACTCATATCAGATAAAATAGACTTCAAAATAAAGAATGTTACATGAGACAAGCAAGGACACTACATAATGATCAAGGGATCAATCCAAGAAGAAGATATAACAATTATAAATATATATGCACCCAACATAAGAGCACCTCAATACATAAGGCAAATGCTAAGAGCTATAAAAGAAGAAATTGACAGTAACACAATAATAGTGGGGGACTTTAACACCTCACTTACACCAATGGACAGATCATCCAAAATGAAAATTAATAAGGAAACACAAGCTTTAAATGACACAACAGACCAGACAGATTTAATTGATATTTATAGGACGTTCCATCCAAAAACAGCAGATTACACTTTCTTCTCAAGTGCGCACAGAATATTCTCTAGGATAGATCACATCTTGGGTCACAAATCAAGCCTCAATAAATTTAAGAAAATTGAAATCATATCAAGCAACTTTTCTGACCACAACACTATGAGATTAGAAATCAATTAAAGGGAAAGAAACATTAAAAATACAAACACATGGAGGCTAAACAATACGTTACTAAATAACCAAGAGATCACTGAAGAAATCAAACAGGAAATCAAAAAATACCTAGAGACAAATGACAATGAAAACACGATGATCCAAAACCTATGGGATGCAGCAAAAGCAGTTCTAACAGGGAAGTTTATAGCTATACAAGCCTACCTCAAGAAACAAGAAAAATCTCAAATAAACAATCTAACCTTACACCTAAAGGAACTAGAGAAAGAAGAACAAACAAAACCCAAAGTTAGCAGAAGGAAAGAAATCATAAAGATAAGAGCAGAAATAAATGAAATAAAAACAAAGAAAACAATAGCAAAGATCAATAAAACTAAAAGCTGGTTCTTTGAGAAGATAAACAAAATTGATAAACCATTAGGCAGACTCATCAAGTAAAGAGGGAGAGGACTCAAATCAATAAAATTAGACATGAAAAAGAGAAGTTACAACGGACACCACAGAAATACAAAGCATCCTAAGAGACTACCACAAGCAATTCTATGCCAATAAAATGGACAACCTGGAAGAAACAGACAAATTCTTAGAAACGTATAACCTTCCAAGACTGAACCACGAAGAAATAGAAAATATGTACAGACCAATCACAAGTAATGAAATTGAAACTGTGATTAAAAATTTTCCCGGTCTTCCCTGGTGGCACAGTGGTTGAGAATCTGCCTGCCAATGCAGGGGACACGGGCTCAAGCCCTGGTCTGGGAAGATCCCACATGCCACACAACTAGGCCTGTGAGCCACAACTACTGAGCCTGCGTTTCTGGAGCCTGTGCTCCGCAACAAGAGAGACCGCGATAGTGAGAGGCCCGCACATCGCAATGAAGAATGGCCCCCGCTTGCCGCAACTAGAGAAAGCCCTCACATAGAAACAAAGACCCAACACAGCCAAAAATAAATAAGTAAATAAATAAATTTAAAACTGAAACAAACAAACAAAAATCTTCCAACAAACAAAAGTCCAGGACGAGATGGCTTCACAGGTGAATTCTATCAAACATTTAGAGAAGAGCTAACACCCATCCTTCTCAAACTCTCCCAAAAAACTGCAGAGGAAGGAACACTCCCAAACTCATTCTATGAGGCCACCATCACGCTGATACCCAAACCAGACAAAGATACTACAAAAAAAGAAAATTACAGACCAATATCACTGATGAATACAGAAGCAAAAATTCTCAACAAAATATTACAGACTCCAACAACACATTAAAAGGATCATACACCATGATCAAGTGGGATTTATCCCAGGGATGCAAGGATTCTTCAATATATGCAAATCAATCAATGTGATACACCATATTAACAAATCGAAGGAGAAAAACCATATGATCATCTCAATAGATGCAGAAAAAGCTTTTGACAAAATTCAACACCCATTTATGATAAAAACTCTCCAGAATGTGGGCACAGAGGGAACCTACCTCAACATAATAAAGGCCATATATGACAAACCCACAGCAAACATCATTCTCAATAGTGAAAAACTGAAAGCATTGCCTCTAAGATCAGGAACAAGAAAAGGATGTCCACTCTCACCACTATTATTCAACATAGTTTTGGAAGTCCTAGCCATGGCAATCAGAGAAGAAAAAGAAATAAAAGGAATACAAATTGGAAAAGAAGTAAAACTGTCACTGTTTGCAGATGACATGATACTACACATAGAGAATCCTAAAGATGCCACCAGAAAACTACTAGAGCTAATCAGTGAATTTGGTAAAGTTGCAGAGTACAAAATTAATGCACAGAAATCTCTTGCACTCCTGTATACTAATAATGAAAAATCTGAAAGAGAAATTAAGGAAACACTCCCATTTACCAATGCAACAAAAAGAATAAAATACCTAGGAATAAACCTACCTAGGGAGACAAAAGACCTGTATGCAGAAAACTATAAGACACTGATGAAAGAAATTAAAGATAATATGAACAGATGGAGAGATATACCATGTTCTTGGATTAGAAGAATCAATATTGTGAAAATGACTATACTACCCAAAGCAATCTACAGATTCAATGCAATCCCTATCAAATTACCAATGGCATTTTTTATGGAACTAGACCAAAAAATCTTAAAATTTGTATGGAGACACAAAAGACTCCGAATAGCTAAAGCAGTCTTGAGGGAAAAAAACAGAGCTGGAGGAATTCAGACTCCCTGATTTCAGACTATATTATAAAGCTATAGTAATCAAGACAATATGGTACTGGCACATAAACAGAAACATAGATCAACGGAACAGGATAGAAAGCCCAGAGATTAACCCATGCACCTATGGTCAACTAATCTATGAGAAAGGAGGCAAGGATATACAGTGGAGAAAAGACAGTCCTTCAATAAGTGGTTCTGGGAAAACTGGACAGGTACATGTAAAAGAATGAAATTAGAACACTACCTAACACTATACACAAAAATAAACTCAAAATGGATTAAAGACCTAAACATAAGACTGGACACTATAAAACTCTTAGAGGAAAACATAGGAAGAACACTCTTTGACATAAATCACAGCAAGATCTTTTTTGATCCATCTCCTAGAGTAATGGAAATAAAAACAAAAATAAACAAATGGGACCTAATGAAACTTCAAAGCTTTTGCACAGCAAAGGAAACCATAAACAAGACGAATAGACAGCCCTCAGAATGGGAGAAAATATTTGCAAACGAATCAATGGACAAAGGATTACTCTCCAAAATATATAAACAGCTCATGAAGCTCAATATTAAAAAAACAAACAACCCAATCCAAAAATGGGCAGAAGACCTACATAGACATTTCTCCAAAGAAGACATACAGATGGCCAAGAAGCACATGAAAAGCTGCTCAACATCACTAATTATTAGAGAAATGCAAATGAAAACTACAATGAGGTATCACCTCACACCAGTTAGAATGGGCATCATCAGAAAATCTACAAACAACAAATGCTGGAGAGGGTGTGGAGAAAAAGGAACCCTCCTGCACTGTTGGTGGGAATGTAAATTGATACAGCCACTATGGAGAACAGTATGGAGATTCCTTAAAAAACTAAAAATAGAATTACCATATGATCCAGGAATTCCACTACTGAGCATATACCCAGAGAAAACCATAATTCAAAAAGACACATGCACCCCAATGTTCACTGCAGCACTATTTACAACAGCCAGGTCATGGAAGCAACCTAAATGCCCATCGACAGACGAATGGATAAAGAAGATGTGGTACATATATACAATGGGATATTACTCAGCCATAAAAAGGAACAAAATTGGGTCATTTGTAGAGACGTGGATATATCTGGAGACTGTCATACAGAGTGAAGTAAGTCAGAAAGAGAAATACAAATATCGTATATTAACGCATATATGTGGAACCTAGAAAAATGGTACAGATGAGCCGGTTTGCAGGGCAGAAGTTGAGCACAGATGTAGAGAACAAACGTATGGACACCAAGGAGGGAAAGCCATGGGGAGGTGGTGGTGGTGGTGTAATGAATTGGGTGATTGGGATTGACATGTATACAGTGAGGTGTATAAAACTGATGACTTATAAGAACCTGCTGTATAAAAAAATAAATTAAATTAAATTAAAAAATTAAAATAAAATAAAAAAGATGCTGCTCCTTGACCTGAGATCCAAGAGAAATTTATCTCATGGGTCCTTGTGGAGAGAATGCAGAATACAGCACCCTCCACAATAAACTGCTTCAAACGAACACACACTTTGGAGGCTGCTTCTCACAGTGTCCCTCAGTGTGGACCAATACATCGCTCTGGGGACAACTCAGTTGGGTCAGGTCTACGAGGGGCCAAAATACTCTGACCTCTGCTGGTCCGGGTTGCTCCAGGATTAAATTGTAGGATCTGTAGAGGAGTGGATGGCTGCCTCCTTAGGCCCTGGCTCATGAGTGCTGTGCAGCTCTGAATTCAAAGGCATGCACCTGACAAGTGCCTGCAAGACCATGCATGTTGGGGGTAGTATGGCAACACCCCCACGCCCATGAACAGAGGCACCTGACGGGTCCACCCACCTCGGAGGTGTGTCAAGAGAACGCTCCCAAGCAAGCCCTTAAATCTTCTCAAATTGTGTTTGAATTTCCTCCAGTACACAGACCAAAGGGTGACAGTCCCCACCTCCCCATCCCCAACTCTTCACCATTGATTTTCATATCTTTTTAGGTGTGGAAACTTCCTTTAAATGAAAACTTAGAGAGCCTCTCTGAGACAAGTCTGCCGTCCCCCCATGCCTCTCACTCCCACCTCCACAGCAGCCTAAGCAAGTATAGATCATAACCTGCAAAAAGTTTAGAGCAAGTATGACCAAATACCCCCTGGACAGCAGAAAAACCTTGAGTCAAGTATCTGTCAAGTGATTCCCCTTATTGGTGAGAATTGCTGGGTGCACCCTCTAAGACAAGCCGGTTGCAGAGAACAGGTCTAGAAAACAATGAGACATTTGCTGTATAACAGTGTTTCTTAAACATTCTTGTGTCATAGGCTCTTTTGAGAACCTGATGAATTATTAAGTCTTCTCCCCAGTGGGGGGAGAAATGTGCATAAACGCAAGCGCTCAGAGCTTTACATTTTTAAACAGGACTCTGTTGGATATTAAGGATCATCCACCCAAAATAATGACTTTTGTTTTGCTATAGTTAACTTATAGCCCTACTTTGGGCAGATATCAAACAGAGGGGCTACCTGTCAGTTAAAGCCTTTACTTACTTGTGGCAGTAAAACCGTATTCATTCCACGAGGCAAATGTTGAGCTCTCTGTATGGCAGGGACTCGAACCCAGCCCACTCACAACAGATAGCAAGTCGTTTGCAATGAAAAGAAGGGAATCTGGAACACCCCTCAGCCCCGCTACCCCAGCCCCTACCCTGAAGGTCATCATGTGATTGTTCAGGAGACTCTTCCTGCCCCTTCTGAGATTCTGACTCTCACGCCTGCATTATGGTCCAGGTTCTGAATCATCATCAAAATCCAAGGATCATGTAACTTAGTCTACACCCAATGCCAATCCAGAGTCAAAGAAAAAAATAAAGATGAAATCCACTGTGAATGCTGCTTCCTTCCTAAAGGATTTTTCCACAAAGTAATAGGCCAACTGTGGTCAGTGTGAAAATAATTGTGTCTTAAATGCCTGTTCCTCATGTAAATATTGACCCGAGAAGTCCAGGCTAATGATTTTCCAGATATTTTATACAGATTGCCATAATTCTAGGGAATAAATGGCTGCTGTTTCGACAAATGGCATAGTTAATTCTGCCAGATTATAAAGGGAAAACAGACTAGGGGCAGAGCCCATCCGTCAGAGGGATTTGGGTTCTGGGAGAGGGAGATGTGACCCAGATTTGATTAAGGTATTGTTTATTTTGAAATCAATCTTATAATATGAAGGACTCAGAGAGCTTGGGATTCACACCAGGACAACTGACCTGTAATTATAAAAGCTAAAATTAAGGCTTCCAGATGACACCCAGGTGCTAAGTTCCCATAACCTCCTTCACCAAATTCATCCCCAAGATCCGGGCCCCATATCTGCCTTCTGTGAAGCTCCACTGACCCAACTCAGACCCTTCCAGGTAAAGCAGTTCTTCTTGAGGCAGGAAGATTATAATATTAAATTTGATAAAATTCCAGGTTCCATCTTCCCATTTCCACCCTGTTAAGTTGACCAAGGACTTGATGTATATTTTGGTACGTATGACTGTTCTTATCACACCAGTCATTTTTTTTAATGCTTTATTCACCAGAGTACAGCATGTGAATAAGTCTAGTTTTAGGTTAACAGCAATACACTGGGAGAGGACAAACCTCTATCTTAAGGCACCAGAGACAGAACTTTTTCGAGTCCTCAGAAGAAACAGGTCAACAGTGGAGTCAGCCAGCCCCAAGGCTCATTCTGCTCTTCTTGGATTCGGGATAAATATGCCAAGGGATTTGCAAGTAAAGCTATGTACATTTGTCACGTACAGTGCCTCTAGGGTTAGTTAACCTGTTGGGGCTTTTCTCTGAAGTTGACTAAAATGATATCTAAAAGCAAGCTTCAGAAATTCTGATTTTTTAGGTCAGGTTCAGCATCTTCCATCACAGGGGCTGGGGAGAGCTACCAGGACACCAGGATATATTCAATGAAGCCTGACATGTAACACCTGAGAGTAATTCTTTAGCAGGGCTCTTTTTAAAAAGATGGAGAAAACCCAGAGCCTCCCACCTCCCCCTCAAATGACCTGGCAGCTGAAAGCCAGGCTCTAGGAAAAAGTGTTGCTAGGACTGAGGTTGTTTAGCCTGGAAGACATTGACATTGCTCCCTTCAAATGTGTGGAGAATTTTGATGAGGATGATGATAAGGCTGAGTAGGAGAAAAACTGCTTTGAATTAAAGCAAGCAGCATTTCAAGGTCTATAAAGACAGACCACTAGGGCGACTGAAGGTAAGGACAGTCCTCTGAGACTGTGGCTTTGCTAACTGTTCTCCTTCCAAGGAGCATGGTTTAATCTGGAGCTTCTAGCCTCATCTTAGAATAATGCAAAGAGCTTGGCCTTCAGGGTCAGGCCATCTTCAGCTCAGCCATACACTAGGCACCTGACCTTGGACAGCCTACTCAACCTCAGTGTCTCTGTGGACACAGAGGGAACGACTGAGACCCTTGAAGGAGATTGTGTGCCTCGCCGAGGGCAGCGCTCACCCACATGGCTGTGCTCAGCTGCGAGAACTGTCCAGTTCTCACATACCCATTGCCTCCATTTATTTCCACCTCTTTGTTTCTCAATCTTGAGAATTCACAGATTACTCAAGAATTTTTCAGAGGATATCTAGTTTGAGAACAGCTGCATTCAAATTTAAATACTGTCAAGGTAAGAAATCTTTAGCACCACCAGTAGCATAAATGCAAACAAAGGAATGGCGATCCACGGCAGCACTCAGCTGTAAGGTGGTTGCCCTGGTAATCCAGAATGTGCTTTTTTTTTTTTTTTTTAGGTTATCAGTGAAATGAAAACCAAAATTTAAAAATTAGTATAAAGAACTTGCAGACCACCGAGAATAGATTAGAAGTCTCTTGCTTAAGAAAATGTACTAGCTTATCTTAATGAGTATTCCGTCATCAGGTGTGTAAAATTTTACATCTTTATTTAGCCAGAATCTCCATGTTCCACACACTAAATGGAAGTGTGCAAAGAAGAGGCAACGTTTTGATCTTCCATAACCGCCTTAAATTTCCTCATCAGCCTCCGCATTCTGAAGAGCCGGGAATGTAAGCCAGGCAATCCAAGGAACACTTAGCCTCTTGCGATTTAATCAACTTTCTGTTTAAAACTGTATTTTTTAAAGTAAATAACCAGTCGTCCAACCCCTCCACTTTCTCTACCTTCGCTGTCTTGGGGTGGGGAGGGGGGCTTCTGGTGTCCTCTTAGAGCTGAGCAGTGTCCTCTGGGTCCCTGCAGGTCTCTCAGTGATGGGGCCCCTGTTCATTAAGTCATCCCCCTCCTGCTCCCCGCCCAGCATTCCCCACCAGTGTCTAAGGCTCCCTCTCCTGTGTGCTCAGAGAGGGAGTGCAGGAGACCCTCCAACAGAGGGTTCTGTGTGTCAGAACCCAGGATCTCTCCCTCAGGCCCCAGCTCGGCTCTCACTTTCATCCACTTCCCACACGGCTGTCCAGCCACAGGGCAGCTACCTCATTTCCACTGTAGGGAGCCCCTGGGTGCTCACCTTCGAGCCACACCAAAGATCTTCCATAAGCCAGCTTCTGGATGCCCTTGGGGCCACCCAGGAGCCTGGGAGATATTTGACAGATAAAGCTCAGTTCCTTAGGTGGATGCTTAACCTTCTGCAGTCTGACCCAGGCCTGTTTTCTCCATACCCCCAAGTTCCCACTCTCTCCACTTCTGAGCCTTATTCCTCTAACTATACTGAGCAGTTTCATATACCCTGGGTCTTAGTGATCCTGCTGCTTCCTCATCAAGAATGCTTGTCCCCATGTCTACATATTAAAATGCTCCTCACCTCTCAAGAACCTGCTCAGAGACCATTCTTCCCATGGAGCTGCCCCAAGTCCTCAGACCAAGGGACTCCTCCTTCTCAGGCATAATGGGGGCATTACTCACCTCTCACAAGGTCCTCATCATGATTCTTACTCAGGGCCAGAAAAAAAAAATTATCGTTTCCCAGGGACCCTTTTTCTTTTATAAATCCAGTGATCTTTTTTCATTTCTGTCATCTATCTCCTTCTAATCACTTTTATATAGACATCTCCCTTTAGCATTTGTCCAATTACAAACTGTATCAAGCAAATTTGGTGCACAAACATCATAAAGAATCCGCAACACATCTTTTTAGCAGAACAGGATGGTCTAGATTCTTGTTGCAAAATATGTGTGATGAAGCCCTTCTTGTTGAATGACTAACTGAATGAAAATACCATCTTTTCTCTTATCCTGATAAATATGTTGTTTACTCATCGATTCTTGGGTTGAGAAAATTCACCTAGGACACTGTCATCTGAAGATTCTTAGTCTGAGATTTTACTTATACAATCAATTCCATCATCATTGTTAGAGTCTGGGGAGCTGCTCTTCTCTTTAACTTCATCTTCTGAGTCATCTAATTGTGAAATGTTCTCTGTCTGTTTTATTCCTTTGCCATTATGAAAAATTTTGAATTCTCAACCATATACAATGAGCTAAAAGCAGACTCAAAACGGTGATGATTTATTCTGATGTTGAATCATCATTCTAGGTAATTCCATTCTTCTGTTTTATTATTCTAGTCTCTTTTTAGCATAATTGGAAATATTTGATGAGTAATGATGAAAGATAATTCCCAGGATGATGAAACAGCAAAATATTTCAAAAGATAAGGAAAATGAGATCATAGAAATCCCTTCATGTATCTTAGATCTATAAAAGGGTCCAATGAACCCAGATAGTAATTGCAAAATACAATGAGTTTTATTTACAAAATTAGTACATTTTCATTTTGTTTGTTGGGAGTTCTTCAAGGAAGAATAAAAGCCATGAAATACCAAGCCTTATAAATAGATACAACAACTTAAAGAGGAAACTCAAAAACTAATACTGGGAGATTGGTTCAGGATGGTGGAGTAGAAGGACATGTGCTCACTCCCTCTTGCAAGAGCATCAGAATCACAACTAACTGCTGAACAATTATCGACAGAAAGACACTGGAACTCACCAAAAAAGATACCCCACATCCAAAGACAAAGGAGAAGACACAAAGAGATGGTAGGAGGGGCACAATCACAATAAAATCAAATCCCATAACCGCTGCGTGGGTGACTCACAAACTAGAGAACAATTATACCACAGAAGTCCTCCCACTGGAGTGAAGGTTCTGAGCCCCACGTCAGGCTTCCCAACCTGGAGGTCTGACAACAGGAGGAGGAATTCCCAGAGAATCAGACTTTGAACGCTAGCAGGATTTGATTGCAGGACTTTGACACGACTGGGGGAAGCAGAGACTCCACTCTTGAAGGGCACACACAAAGTTGTATGTGCATCAGGACCCAGGGGGAAGGAGCAGTGACCCCACAGGAGAATGAACCAGACCTACCTGCTAGTGTTGGAGGGTATCCTGCAGAGCTGGGGGGAGGCTGTGGCTCACCACGGGGACAGGGACACTGGCAGTGGAAGTTCTGGGAAGTACTCCTTGGCTTAAGCCCTCCTGATGTTGGCCATTATCCCCACCAAAGAGCCTGCAGGCTCCAGGGCTGGGTCGCCTCAGGCCAAACAACAAACAGGAGGGAAGTCAGCCTCACCCATCAGCAGACAAACAGATTAAAGTTTTCTGAGCTCTGCCCACCAGAGCAACACCCAGCTCTACCCACCACCAGTCCCTTCCATCAAGAAGCTTGCACAAGCCTCTTAGATAGCCTCATCCACCAGAGGGCAGACAACAGAAGCAAGAACTACAATCCTGCAGCCTGCGGAACAAAAACAACATTCACAGAAAGACAGACAAAATGAAAAAGCAGAGGACTATGCACCAGATGAAGGAACAAGATAAAACCCCAGAAAAACAACTAAATGAAGTGGAGATAGGCAACCTTCCAGAAAAAGAATTCAGAATAATGATAGTGAAGATGATCCAACACCTTGAAAAAAGAATGGAGGCAAAGATCAAGAAGATGCAAGAAATGTTTAACAAAGACCTAGAAGAATTAAAGAACAAACAAACAGATGAACAATACAATAACTGAAATGAAAACTACACTAGAAGGAATCAATAGCAGAATAACTGAGGCAGAAGAACGGATAAGTGACCTGGAAGACAGAATGGTGGAATTCACTGTCGTGGAACAGAATAAAGAAAAAAGAATGAAAAGAAATGAAGGCAGCCTAAGAGACCTCTGGGACAACATTAAATGCACTAACATTCACATTATAGGGGTCCCAGAAGGAGAAGAGAGAGAGAATGGATGCAAGAAAATATTTGAAGCGATTATATTTGAATACTTCCCTAACATAGGAAAGGAAATAGCCACCCAAGTCCAGGAAACACAGAGAGTCCCAAGCAGGATAAACCCAAAGAGAAACACAACAAGACACATAGTAATCGAATTGACAAAAATTAAAGACAAAGAAAAATTATTAAAAGCAACAAGGGAAAAATGAAAAATAACATACAAGGGAACTCCCATAAGGATAATAGCTGATTTCTCAGCAGACACTCTACAAGCCAGAAGGGAGTGACATCATGTATTTAAAGTGATGAAAGCGAAGAACCTACAACCAAGCTTACTCCACATGGCAAGAATCTCTTTCAGATTTGATGGAGAAATCAAAACAGTTACAGACAAGCAAAAGCTAAGAGAATTCAGCACCACCAAACCAGCTCTACAACAAATGCTAAAGGAACTTCTCTAAGTGGGAAAAACAAGAGAAGAAAAGGACCTACAAAAACAAACCCAAAACAATTAAGAAAATGGTCATAGGAACATACATATCAATAATTACCTTAAATGTGAATGGATTAAATGCTCCAAGCAAAGACACAGGCTCACTGAATGGATACAAAAACAAGACCCATATATATGCTGTCTACAAGAGACCCACTTCAGACCTAGGGACACATTCAGACTGAAAGTGAAGGGATAGAAAAAGATATTCCATGCAAATGGAAATCAAAACAAAGCTGGAGTAGCAATACTCATATCAGATAAAATAGACTTCAAAATAAAGAATGTTACATGAGACAAGGAAGGACACTACATAATGATCAAGGGATCAATCCAAGAAGAAGATATAACAATTATAAATATATATGCACCCAACACAGGAGCACCTCAATACATAAGGCAAATGCTAAGAGCTATAAAAGAAGAAATTGACAGTAACACAATAATAGTGGGGGACTTTAACACCTCACTTACACCAATGGACAGATCATCCAAAATGAAAATTAATAAGGAAACACAAGCTTTAAATGACACAATAGACCAGATAGATTTAATTGATATTCATAGGACATTCCATCCAAAAACAGCAGATTACCCTTTTTTCTCAAGTGCACACATTCTCCAGGATAGATCACACCTTGGGTCACAAATCAAGCCTCAGTAAATTTAAGAAAATTGAAATCATATAAAGCATCTTTTCCGACCACAACGCTATGAGATTAGAAATCAATTACAGGCAAAAAAATGTAAAAAATACAAACACATGGAGGCTAAACAATACATTACTAAATAACCAAGAGATCACTGAAGAAATCAAAGAGGAAATCAAAAAATACCTAGAGACAAATGACAACGAAACACGACGATCCTAAACCTATGGGATGCAGCAAAAGCCGTTCTAAGAGGGAAGTTTATAGCAATACAATCCTACCTCAAGAAACAAGTAAAGTCTCAAATAAACAATCTAACCTTACACCTAAAGGAACTAGAGAAAGAAGAACAAACAAAACCCAAAGTTAGTAGAAGGAAAGAAATCATAAAGATCAGAGCAGAAATAAATGAAATAGAAACAAAGAAAACAAAAGCAAAGATCAATAAAACTAAAAGCTGGATCTTTAGAAGATGCAAAATTAATAAACCTTTAGCCAGACTCATCAAGTAAAATAGGGAGAGGACTCAAATCAATAAAATTAGAAATGAAAAAGGAGAAGTACAACAGACACCACAGAAATACAAAACATCCTTAGAGACTACCACAAGCAACTCTATGCCAATAAAATGGACAAACTGGAAGAAATGGACAAATTCTTAGAAAGGTATAACCTTCCAAGATTAAACCGGAAGAAACAGAAAATATTAACGGACCAATCACAAGAAATGAAATTTATTAAAAATCTTCCAACAAACAAAACTCCAGGATCAGATGGCTTCACAGGTGAATTCTGTCAAACATTCAGAGAAGAGCTAACACCCATCCTTCTCAAACTCTTCCAAAAAATTGCAGAGGAAGGAACACTCCCATACTCATTCTACAAGACCACCATCACCCTGATACCAAAACCGGACAAATATACTACAAAAAAAAGAAAATTACAGACTAATATCACTGATGAATATAGATGCAAAAATCCTCAACAAAATACTAGCAAAAAGAATCCAACACATTAAAGGAATCATACACCATGATCAAGTGGGATTTATCCCAGGGATGCAACGATTCTTCAATATATGCAAATCAATTAACAAATTAAAGAATAAAAACCATATGACCATCTCAATGATGCAGAAAAAGCTTTTAACAAAATTCAACACCCATTTATGAGAAAAACTCTCCAGAAAGTGGGCATAGAGGGAACCTACCTCAACATAATAAAGGCCATATATGACAAACCCACAGAAAACATCATTCTCAATGGTGAAAAACTGAAAGCATTTCAGGAACAAGACAAGGATGTCCACTCTCTCCACTATTATTCAATATAATTTTGGACGTCCCAGCCATGACAATCAAAAAAGAAATAAAAGGAATACGAATTGGAAAAGAAGAAGTAAAAGTGTCACTGTTTGCAGATGACATGATACTATACATAGAAAATCCTAAAGATGCCACCAGAAAACTATTAGAACTAATCAATGAATTTGGTAAGGTTGCAGGATACAAAATTAATGCACAGAAATCTCTTGCATCCCTATACACTAACAACGAAAGATCAGAAAGAGAAATTAAGGAAACAAACCCATTTACCATCACATCAAAAAGAATAAAATACCTTGGAATAAACCTACCCAAGGAGGTAAAAGACCTTACTCAGAAAACTATAAGACACTGATGAAAGAAATCAAAGTTGAAACAAACAGATGGAGAGATATACCATGTTCTTGGATTGGAAGAATCAATATTGTGAAAATGACTATATTACCCAAAGCAATCTACAGATTCAATGCAATCCCTATCAAATTACCAATGGCATTTTTTACAGAATAGAACAAAAAAATTTTTAATTTGTATGTAGACACAAAAGACCCCGAATAGGCAAAACAATCTTGAGGGAAAAAAATGGAGCTGGAGGAATCAGACTCCCTGATTTCAGACTATACTACAAAGCTACAGTAATCAAGACAATATGGTACTGGCACATAAACAGAAACATAGATCAATGGAACAGGATAGAAAGCCCAGAGATTAACCCACGCACCTGTGGTCAACTAATCTATGACAAAGGAGGCAAGGATATACAATGGAGAAAAGACAGTCTCTTCAATAAGTGGTGCTGTGAAAACTGGACAGCTACATGTAAAGAATGAAATTAGAACACTCCCTAACACCATACACAAAAGTAAACCCAAAATGGATTAAAGACCTAAATGTAAGACCAGACACTATAAAACTCTTAGAGGAAAACATAGGAAGAACACTCTTTGACATAAATTACAGCAAGACCTTTTTTGACCCACCTCCTGGAGTAATGGAAATAGAAGCAAAAATAAACAAATGGGACCTAATGAAACTTCCAAGCTTTTGCACAGCAAAGGAAACTATAAACAAGACAAAAAGACAACATTCAGAGTGGGGGAAAATATTTGCAAACGAATCAACGGACAAAAGATTAATCTCCAAAATATATAAACAGCTCATGCAGCTCAATATTAAAACAACAAGCAGCCCAATCAAAAAATGGGCAGAAGACCTACATAGACATTTCTCCAAAGAAGACATACAGATGGCCAAGAGACACATGAAAAGCTACTCAACATCACTAATTATTAGAGAAATGCAAATGAAAACTACAATGAGGTATCACCTCACACTGGCTAGAATGGGCATCATCAGAAAATCTACAAACAACAAATGCTGGAGAGGGTGTGGAGAAAAGGGAAGCCTCTTGCACTGTTTGTGGGGATGTAAATTGATACAGCCACTATGAAGAACAGTATGGAGGATCCTTAAAATACTAAAAATAGAATTACCTTATGACCAAGCAATCCCACTACTGGGCATATACCCTGAGAAAACCATAATTCAAAAAGAAACATGCACTCCAATGTTCATTGCAGCTCTATTTCCAATAGCCAGGACACGGAAGCAACCTAAATGCCCCCTGACAGACGAATGGATAAAGAAGATGTGGTACATATATGCAATGGAATATTACTCAGCCGTAAAAAGGGACGCTATTGGGTCATTTGTAGAGACGTGGATGGACCCAGAGACTGTCATACAGAGTGAAGTAAGTCAGAAAGAGAAAAACAAATATCGTATATTAATGCATATATGTGGAATCTAGAAAAATGGTACAGGTCAACCGGTTTACAGGGCAGAAATAGGGACACAGATGTAGAGAAAAAATGTATGGACACCAAGGGGGGAAAGCCAGGGGTGGGGGGTGGGATGAATTGGGAGGTTGGGATTGACATATATACACTAATATGTGTAAAATAGATAACTAATAAGAACCTGCTTTAAGCACAGGGAGATCAGCTCGGTGCTTTGTGACCACCTAGAGGGGTGGGATAGGGAGAGTGGGAGGGAGATGCAAGAGGGAGGAGATATGGGAACATGTGTATATGTATAGCTGATTCACTTTGTTATAAAGCAGAAACTAACACACCGTTGTAAACCAATTTCCTCCAGTAAAGATGTTAAAAAAAAAAACCTACTGTATAAAAAATAAAATAAAATAAAATTCAAAAAAAAAACACAAACTAATATTGGGTCCAGTGGACCCTAATGGTACTTTAAGGGTTATCTTGCTAAGATTCCATACATATCTGTCTAATATAAGGTGAAAAATAGAGAGTTAGAATGTCATGTCTTCCTGGACTTCCCCAGGCCTGGTCAGGGCTCTACTCATAGAGAGAGCTTCAGAGATAGTAGGAGCCGGAGATGTAATTGTGTAATTATCAAGGGAAGGGCACACAGTATTCCTTATGTATGCGCAAGGACCCTGCACCATCTCAAAATCTGCGATTTGCCTAGAATACCATTCTTTCCTCTCTCCCTTTTAGCTGGGTAACTGCTACACTTTGAATCTCCACTCAAACACCATCTCCACAAGCAAGCTTTCCCTGAGTCCCAGCCCTGCCATCCGGTGTCCCTTAGAGGGCTGTCAAAGCCTCCCTCCCCACACACTGCTTCTGTGCACTTGTCAGGGTTTTAGTGTCTTCTCCACTAGGGGGCGGGCGGAGGTGTGCTCAGCTTTGCATCCTCAGCACCAGCACAGTGCTGACCCTAGTGGGCACTCGGTAAGTATTTTGCAAATGAAAAACACTGAAGTCACTTTTCTGAGTACAGGTGCTCACCTGCCTTAATTTTTAACAAAGTGTTAAGATGCATGTGTTTGAAGAAGTAAAAATAAAAAGTCCATCCATAGGGAAAGCAGATCAGGTAAGAGCTTCATTTTCCTGATTGTCCTTTACTCAGGGATTATTGGGAACAACAAGCAACATGACTGTAGCAGAAGAGTCTTCAGCTCATGATTCTGGCTTTCATTTAGGTGTCTGGTGATTTATCAAAGACTGACACCTGCAATGAGGCTCGGCACCCACAGGCCGGCACAGACGCTGCAGAAGAGAAACGGACAAACAGGCTGTACGAGTTGGCAATGAAAATGAGTGAGAAGGAAACTTCCTCTGGGGAGGATCAGGAGTCCGAGCCCAAGACAGAGTCTGAGAACCAGAAGGAAAGTCTGTCCTCTGAAGACAACAGCCAGAGTGTCCAGGAAGAGCTGAAGAAGGTAAGCTCTGTGAAACCACCTGCAGACGGCTTGGTTTCTGCAGCTGGGGTGTGGGGGAAGGTTCTGCATCTGTGCAGAGATGTGCTGGGACCCCAAAGAGCACTCTCTATAATGCCCATCCCTATGCACTTGGGAGAACCCAAGAAAATTCTGCTTGATTAACGCTGTTATTCAATCAGGAAAGTAGCACCGCGTGTCCTTGGAAGTCTCCCAAGACCTCTCATCTCCTATTCTTCATCAAGACAGCCCTTACATTTCGACTCTATAACGTAGTACCCATGGTCTCTCTCGTTGGTAAAGAGCTGTGTTATTTCCTGCCCCACCCTCTCCCAGGAAGGAATGTTTCCTGTGGATTGAGAACATCTAGCCAATCCTCTTTTAGCCAATGATGACGCGTCATTTCATAGTATAAAGTCTTTGTGTTGAAAGTGGCCTTCTGGATCATTTATCTCTGTAGTTTTCAGATTTTGGCTTGTTTGACTTAGCCAGAAGCCTTTCTCAAACAAACCTTATATGGAATCCCAGTGCTTTAAACAGATAAAAGGACTGCTGCTCTGAGGGTCCCCAAAGCTCCAACCACCTGATCTTCAGTCCCACCATCCTCCCTTCCTTCCCCCAAGCTGGCCATCGAGTTCCAAGGGACATTGTGTGGAAGGCACAGAAAATAGACCCTGCCACTGGCAGAAAGGGATCCCAGCCTTTCTGCCCACCATCCTCCAGCACATGCCTGGGTTCCCACTACAGCTCCACCAAGTACGTTCACACTAGACTTGGCCCCCTGGTCAGGATATCCCTGCTGCCTCCAGTGGAAGGGGAAGAAGCTAGCATTTGTTCAATGTCTCCTACATGCCTGGCACTTTGCACATGTTAGTTAGTTCATTTAATATAAAACCTTTGAGGCAGACACAGACCCATGTTGCGGATGAGGAAACAGTCTAGTCACAAAGCTACTTACCCAAGGCCCACAGCTAGTAAGTTTCAGAGCTGAGGCTGCATCACAAACCTGTTTGGCATCAAATCACAGGCTCCTTCCTTTACAACAAGCTGCCTCTTCTGGAACTCAGATAAGATATTATCCGGTAACATCTAGACTTCTTTGTACTTAGGATCAATTTTTTCCCTATTCTGAGAGTAGGCTACCTAAGCTAACAGGCTGCTGGTAACGCACGTGCATGGTGAATGAGTCCCCTTCATCTGCTCAAGAGCCAAGCTGGGGTACTGTGCAGGAGCCTGGCCAACCCAGGAATGACCACAGGTGGTCCAGAGCAGGCCCCAAGGGAAGTGGGGACCATCCTCCATGGCTGAGGCCCTGAACCTTCCAACACCTCAGACTCTGCCTTGCATTCATTCCCAACCGGGCCTCCATAACCATTGAATCCTCACTCATAAACCTGCCAGGTCCTTTGCCTGGGGATGGCGCACATCTCTTTCCCCCAGCATTTCTGTGGGTGGAGAGCAGATCTTGGCCTTCACGGGCAGCCCTTCCCCAGGATATGGTCTCCGACCCATTGCCTCTTCAATGGTTATGGGCTCTGATCCTCTCTGTTACTTGAACCGATGGCCCATTACAGTCACATTTGTCTGCTAGAGCTGAGAGCCAGACGGTAACTGAAGAATATCACATTATTTCTTACACTGGCTCCACATCCTACTGGCTTTGCTGCCTGGTGGTCCCAAGGCACCAAAAGCTCATGCTGTACCAGCAGCACGCCAGGCTGGGATGAGCCACGCACACACGCCCCTCATCAGCCTGCAGGCCTCACCTTCTGGAGGCACGGCCATCTGTCTGTACTGTGCTCTTCTGGGCAGAATGTGAACAGGGAAAGGCGGAAAATCCTGGGTGCTTGGCCAAGCCCTCCATCCTGCCCCCATCCTGCCCTGTGCCCTCGCTGAGCAGGAAATTAGGGGAGTTGCTTTTATTCAAACTCCCAAATGTGTCAGTTTCTCAAAGTTTAAGTCCTTCCCACTGCCGACCATGAATCAATGGATTAAATAGTCAACCAGATATCACTTGTGTATGTAAAAACCCAGATAGCAAACAAAAAGAGGTAATCAATATATCTCTCTCCATCAGGCATCGGCTACTCTGATTAAAGGAAAACAGAAATATACGTTCATCTATGGAAGATTATTTAGAAGCAGAAGGGTATAGAGATAGGCTTCAGGATTAGACTGACTGTGAAACACATCCATGCAGTTTGCAAACTTTGGACTTTGGTTCTAAGCCAAGGCCATTTCTTGCCTGCTTCCTACACCCCGCCTCCTAGCTGCCCTCCTTGGCCCCTCCAATCCTTTCTCTACTCAGCAGCTGGAGCTGCCCTGCGGCCCTTGAACTTGCTCCCAGCCTGTCGACAAGCCCAAGTCTGGCTTGTTTTTATATCGATCCCTAAAAACCAGTCCAGGTCTTCACTGTTGATTGGACAAACACATGTTGGCCGTGTCTGTAAAATGGGGATAATCATACCCCCTTATAGAGCTGGGAGGACTGAATTATGCAGCATAGAGGTAGCACACAGCCAGAGCCCAGCAAATATTAACAACCTCACAGCCCCTTTAACAACCTCAAGGAAAAGAAACTTCACTGTCGTGAAATAATGCCCCTGTGTTAGCACTGAGGGAACAGCTTAGTGCCTATGTCCCGTCCACACGTGCAGTGTCAAGCCAGAGGTCTGTAGCCACGTTCGGTGCTTCATCATGCTCTGAAGAATGTAATGGGGAAAATACCACGTCAGAACCTCCCAGGTTCCCATCTTCGGGATCAGAGTAACTATGACTTCCCTTGTAATCCGACCACAACTAGTTTGTCCAGCGCTCACACATGTACACACACACGCCATGGTTGGGGAGTGGATCTGGGCTAAAGAAACTGTTCCAGAAGCTGTTCGTGCCTGTCTTATCTCTTTACCGTGCTACTGCACACTGGCCCAAGGTCCATCTGCCTGGGGGCTCCCGGCACAGCAGGAGCTCCTCTTCCTGTGCAGAAGGCAGGCTGGGAGTGAGAGAATAACACTCCCCTCCCCAGGAGCAGCCCTAACCAGTGACTGATGGGAAGAGTGTAAATACTCCACTCCTTTGCCTCCACTGAGGTGGTGACCCACGGAGTGTGTGCTACCCACTGATGCCCCGAGTTCCCCAGCAGATTTGGCTCTGGGCACCCGCAGTGAGGACCAGCTGGATCTGGCTGCCTTCTCTTCCCTGCCTTGCCCCACCCCCTCCTCCACTGGTTCCTGGGATCACTTCCCAAATAAACTCCATGCACTCGAATCCCTGTCTCAGGGTCTGCTTCTGGGGAAACCAGACTAAGACAGTAACCAAACAGGAAAACACACAGAGTCCCCAGTTCACAAACACTCACTGCAGTATCTGTGACTAAGCAGTGGAGAAATCCAAATGCCTAACTGGCTGCTAATGGCCTCTGCCTGACCATGAGGATCCCTTACACAGAGAGAGTTTTATCCAGACTTCACAGGTTCTTCTCTCCGGGAGCCAAAGCAGAGGAATGTGCATATTCCCATAGACACAGGGACATCAGTGGCAGTTCAGTGTCCTTGGTATGACAACCCATGTAGGTATTAGGGCTTCACAATCTTGTCCAGCAGCAGAATAACCATTTTAGAAACATGCTGTTTCTTGATGGGAGTCAGCCCTTCGCTGTAGGCAGACTTGTCCCTACAGTTGATTCACTTTGGCTGGGTGTTGGGGGCCCAATGATGATTCAAGGATGGTCACTGCCATCTGAATTTTAACTACCTGAAGAACCAGCTTGTAAAACTTGGGGCCAGCCCAGAAACCTGGATTCCTAGAGGCCATGTTTTTAATTGAAGTCATCTTGGTTTCATTGAACCTCATGGTCAACCTTCCAAACCTTGGGATCCTTCAAGCCCGGGAATAAGCACTTGCTTCCCCTCTGCCACTGGGCAGGTGGCTGTGCCAATGGTTATGGAAAAAGGCCTGGCTGAAGTGGTTCCTAGAACCATCTGCCCCTGGATATGCAGGTGCTGCATTCCTGAGAGAAGGACGCAAAGAAAGGTCAAGAACTCCTGGCCTGACTTTGGAGACTACATGCAGGGGCTGAATCTCCCACAAAACCCTATCTCCCCAAGCTTAAAGCAGTGATCCCCAAGGTCCCTGCTCCCCATGGTTCTAGACATGTAAAGCATTAAATAGGTTTTTGTTTCCTGATATTAGTATCATTTATGACACTATTTATATGACAAAAGATGTCCTATGTGTCAAGCTTTTGGAACATGAGTGTTTGTTGAAGGCCCATATTAGTGAATTCTTGCATTATAGTCAAATTTGTACATGCAATGTCCTGAAAGCAAAGTGTCTTTGTTTATTAATTATCACAAGTAGCTGAATCATTGTGTTTTAGTTTCACAAGGGAGTCACAGACCAGCAGATAATTCCCATATTCATAGTTTCACGGAATAATTCTCCTCAAAGTACTGAGACTTCCCTAAAGTAATAAATGTCTTTCTCCTCAAATAAGAGACAGATCTGTGCATCTTCTCACAGCTGCTCCCCATTTACTAGCATCAAGTCATATAGAAACACAGTACTGGTCAATGGATAAGCAGACAGATTGATTGTTGCCTGAGAAAACCCAGAGCTGTGGGTTTCTGCAGTTTAATGTGCTTGTGAAAAATTTTTTGTCGATATCACAGTGTTAACATAAAATCAAGTATTGTCCATGTGTGTCTCACTCTTGTAAGGTGACTCACCATCCACATGAGGATTCAGTGTCTTTCACCCCAGGTAATATCTTATTTGAGAAGCATGTCTCCATCTTCAGTTGGCGCTAAAGGTTCAATCCCCACTTATACCTTACAAGCTACACTGATCTCAGTAGGCCTTATGCCTGTTGCCTCTTCTAACTTTCTATTTAACTGCTGCGCTAGGGAAAAAGAGAAGCTTTAGCTGTCCACTTAGAGCTACAGCTCTTATCCACAGCGCTTGAACAGGTGAGGTTTCATTTCACTCCTGTTGTCACTGGTGTCACTCATTCCCACGCTTGTGTCCTGTGTGTTTGGGGGAGGGGCCTGCACGGCTGGGAAAAGAGTTCTGGGTTCTCTCCTGGATTATGAGGGCTTCAACAGAACATCTTCTTCTCTAGGCAAAAGATGAACTGAGCCCTCGAGAATTAATATACTCATAATGCTAATAGATAAAAAGGCAGTCTACATAAGCAGACAACTGACCAAAAATAAAAGCAAAAAAAGAAGAATGTAAATGACCAATAAGCATATGAAAAAATATTCAACTTTAATTGTATCTCAGCTGTATTCAATACAACACCTAGCCCAGAACTTGGCATATGGTGTGCACAGTCATTTTTTCCATTCAACAAAAGCGCATTGAGGCACTGGGAAGACAGCCATGAACAGGGCAAAGTTTATCGTTTGTTCAGACAAGCAATAAAAATGCAAATTGAAATAATGAAATGCCACTTTGCCTAACAAATTGGATGGTTAAAAAGAACGATAATCAATGTTGGTAAGAGTTCGGGGAAATAGGCAGTCTAATACCCACAAAGTAACACATATTAGCACACTGGTGACTTGGTAACTCTAAGCAATCAAAGTGTGCACACCCTTTGATCCAGCAAATACGCTTTCAATCATTTATCCTAAGGAATAACTGGACAAGCAGCCAAGGGTATATCACAATGCAGTTCATCAAGTGTTATATTTTTATACTAGGAAAACTTTGAAACAACCTAAGTGTCCAACAATAAGGGACTCTTGGGGAAATGGAGGGGATGAGGTCCAGAAAACAGATGGGGCATTGGCATTGGAATGGCAAAGACAGAATAGTCCAGATACAAGTAAGTGGGTAAATTTGATGTTTAGGAAGATGAAGAGAGTTTGTTTTATGTTCTATGCTTCCCCCCCTCCGCCCCTCTGTTACCCAGCCAAACTTGGGTCTGCTTGCCTGGGCACAGTAAAGCCAATCTACTGACACTGGGTTGTGGTGAAAGGAAATGTAGCGTTTATTGCAGGGCACCAAGCAAGATTGGGGATGGCTAATGCTCAAGAGGCCGGAACCCCTGATGGCTTTCACGGAAAGGTTTTTAAAGGTAGGGTGAGTGAGAGGGTTGCAGGGCACATGATCAGCTTGTGTACATTCTTCTGATTGGCTGGTAGTGAGGTAATGGGGAGTCAGCATCATCAACCTTCTGGTTCCAGCCTGTCTGGGGCCTGCCTACATGCTGGTGGTCAGCATGCAGTTAATGTTTTCCACCTGCGGGGGTTTCAGTATTTGCAAAACAGCTCAAAGGATATGGCTCAGAATGTTATCTTATAGCCCTTGAGAGGAACTAAAGGTATTTGACTTTGTTTAATGGCTAAACTATTATTATTTTGTCTTGCTTGACTGTTTTCCTTTGCTTCTGCATTTTCTCACTTCTAAATTTATTAAATTTATTCTTTGGAACTCAGGGATGGCCTAGGAGGCTAAAGTCTTTCTACAAACAAGAGGCAGGCAGAGGACATGGGGGCAGGGGATGGTCTGTCCTGGGAAGGCCCCATAAGGTCCTGCTTGGCTACATCTCTAGCTTTCTGAACTAGAAGGCAAGTTTGCCTTCTGAAAGTGAGGGGATAGTGAAATTTGAGTGTCAGGATTGTGGAGAGGGTTTGAAATAGCTATTGCATAGAATGGGAGAAAAACGTGTGGAGAAATATAAAGGATCCCCAGGGTAAGGTCAGAGATCACAAACATTTACTTGAGATAAAAAGAGCCTGTAAAAGAATACAGCAACTATGCACACTACTATGTATAAAATAGATAAAAGACCTATGGTATAGCACAAGGAACTATATTCAACATCTTATAATAACCTATAAGGGAAAAGAATCTGAAAAGAATATATAGATAGGTACATATAACGGAATCGCTTTGCTGTACACCTGAAACTAGCATCACATCGTAAATCAACTTCAATAAAAAAAAAGAAAAGAATACAGCAACTTTGAATGCAAATAAATGCAAAATAAAAATTCATTCTACTCAAAGAAAAGGTCTAGTAGTAGCAAGTCTATTCATGAATCCGTATCATTCGGCACAATTACGCAATACAGCTCAATAGGTTCTGGGATTTATATTAGAACTCCCCATTTCATAACTAAAATTTATAGATGAATCTCAAACCAGACTGGAGGAGTGAGGAGATAAAATGGAAATTAATTCCAACCACAACAGGAACAAAAAAATGTGAAATTAAAGCTTAACAAGAAGACTGCAGATCTCTCAGAAACCTACCAGTTTTGCTGGTAGGAAAGACAGCGTAAAGAAGAATTCTTCCAAAATGAGGGTAGATATTTACTGTAATTTAAATCAAAATCTGAACTAGAAGTTTTTTTTAACTTTTCAAAAGGATTCAAAAAATCACCTGATAAAATAAAGTCAAGAATAACTTAGAAATGCTTAGAAAAAATAAAAGAAATGAAGAGGACCTATCTATTAAGATAGTAAATCATGTTTTAAAGGCAGAGTAATTAAATTTGTGAGATATTGATAAAGGATGCAATGAAATAGTCCAGAAGTATGCCCTAGAATATACTTAATTTAACTCACAACTGATCTCATATTTACCACCCACCTCTCACCCCTGGTTGGGAAGAGATCATTTTTTAATAAGTGTGTTGAGACGTATGTGCACTTGTTCTTTTGGGGGAAGGGATGTGGCAAGAGAGGAAGGTCCTTAATGTTCTCTCCAACAAAGGAATGAATGGCTCCCCCAGGTTTGCAGGGCCAGAAATACGTACAGGAGACAATAAGGAAAAGATGCCAACTTCCCATGAGAGGTAGTGGCACAAGTTCTGGAGTTTGAATTCTTGTTCAATCCTTGTTACAAATAATTGTTGAACTATTCTAAGAGCTGTAATACAATAGGGACCAGAGAGAAAAGGTCCCTGCTCTTGTGGAATTTACCCACTGTTGGGGGCGACAGTTGATAAGTATGTAAACACATACAGGGGAAGAAGTCCTTAGTGATCAGTGCTAAGGAGATTCAGCAGGACGCTCACGGATGGAGTTGGAAGGAGTATGAGTCATGGATGGTCCAGACTTTTCTGACCAACTCTGTTTTCCACTGAAACCCGAAAGACACAAAGGGAAAAGTCAGGCAAAGATCTAAAGGAAGGGCTTTCCAGGCAGAGAAAAACATGCAAGGCCTTAAGGTGGAAATGACCTTGACAAGTTCAAGGAACGGCTTAAAGAGCTAGGGTAGCTGGGGCAACGTGGCCAAGGGGAGAGCGCTTGGAGAAGTGAGAGAGGGAGGGGCCAGAGCAAGCCAGCGGTGTGGGCCATGCGGAGAACTTCGGCTTCTATTCTGTGTGAGATAGGAAGCACCTGGAAAGGTTTCAGCAGAGACATAACAAGGAGGACCTTACATTTATCAAGATCACCCTGGTTGCCATGTGCCACCTCTGTTCCAAGTGAACGTGGAAGGTGGTTTCCTGTGTCATTGGGCTACTATGGAGCTGAGCACGTGCCCTGGCAGAGCCCTGGTTACCGCCAACAAGTGGGGAAGTGTGTCCAGTGAGTATCAGGAAATAATTTTCTGAGGAAAATTATTTTTCCTCAGAACAGCCAGTATGCTAAGCAAAAGAGATTGACAACTATGATCACCTCCTCTGCCAGGACAGGAAGTCCTGCCTGCCCTACACCTGCCCGGGCAGGTATGGTCAAAGGCAGTGGCCCCAGCGTTCCCCTCCTCTCTCACCATCACCAGGTCCTGGAGTGGCCTTGCTCAGGTGCCCACATCAAACAACAGGGACTCCACCAAGGAAGGGAAAGAAAATGACCATGGGGAAACATACAGACCAGTGGGTTTATTTCTGGAACTAAATTAAATGTGCAAATAGCACATTTAAAAAAATTCATTTCGGGCTTCCCTGGTGGCACAGTGGTTAAGAATCCGCCTGCCAATGCAGGGACACGGGTTCAATCCCTGGTCCGGGAAGATCCCACATGTTGCGGAGCAACTGAGCCCGTGTGCCACAACTACCGAACCCATGCACCGCAACTACGGAAGCCTGTGCCCCCTAGAGCTCATGCTCCGCAACAAGAGAAGCCACCGCAATGAGAAGCCTGCGCACCTCAACGAAGAGTAGCCCCTGCTCGACGCAACTAGAGAAAGCCCGCATGCAGCAACGAAAACCCAACTCAGCCAAAAATAAAATAAATGAAATAAATTTTTTAAAAAATTCATTTCAATTATCACAATTTTTAAAAATCTTATTTCTTTCATAGGTGGCTTTGACCATCAAAATCTAAACGATTTAAGAACCCAAACATTCCTAGAGGTCCATTCTCTGATCTCCATTACATTTCATGTTTCAATTTATTACATATGCTAATTTATTAGGTTCATACTCCAATTTCTTTCCACAATTCTGTGCCACCTCCTTTCAAGTCAGTCGTTGGGGACATGAGTCTGTTCATGGAGAATGTATTTTGACGGGTTGTAGAGGCTTTGCCGGAGCGCCTTATGTTTCATGAGAACTGAAACATATTTGCATTGAATTTTTCTAGCAGATTTCTGTCAACTATTCAGGAGGACATATGGAGTTTCTTTTCTTACCTTTGAGAAGGAAAAAAATACATGAAATCAGGGCATTTGGACAAATTTCCTTGCTTGCTCTGGCGGTTTGATAGAAGCATTTCATAAAGCCAAGGCAGCATCTGTAATGTCGGACAGAAAAGTAATGAGCGGGCTGTGAAGTCTGGATCACACTTAGATCAGATTTTCTCAGAGGCCACATTCTTGTTCACTCTGATTGTTTTTGGTGGCTCCATCTCAGGTAGGCTCAGTAAGGCTCAGAACAGGAGCTGGTCGCTTGGGAGATCTCAAGCTCTGTTGTGTGGCTTGGTCATTGGTGTACAAATCAACGAGCTTGTTCTGATTGATGTCACTTGGTGGAGGCTACAGGCCCTTCTCTCGCTGATCTGTTGTTCATGGATCTGATTATTCAGTTAGATTCTGTTGTTCCATCACTTTCTGCAGTCCATTGGGTCCCAGGAATTATGCAGGTGGAGGAGGTGATGTGGCAGGTGGGAAGGAGTGTGGACCTTGAAGGCCAAAGTCTCTGGGTTCAAATCTCAGCTGTGCATCTTCTTCCTTGAGCCACAGTTTCTTCGTCTCTCAAGATGGGATGAAAACAGCCACCACGTCAGGTTGTGATGAGGGTTACACGAAATCACGAGAAGCCTGGGGTCAGACCCGGCACAGGAAGGACGCACATTAACACTGAGCTGGCTCCCTTCCTTCCTCTCTTCCTCCCTAAAGGGCTCTCTCAGGAGCAACGTGTCCCAGGAGAGAAGGTGAAGCCCCGTACACATTCTATGCAACTTGAACATTGAAAGACTTTTCTCCTCTGCCTGTAATTCCTGCATGGGAGCCAACATGTTTTTAGAAGACTCTGTTAAAGTTCTTTCTGTTTCCTGTGCTTCCAGACTGACCCCAAGGTCACACATTAACGGAACCTGCTTGCCCCTCTGCAGGTCCACAGCCTGTGGCTCCCAGTGCAGGGTAGGACCTGTTTTCTGCTACCTGGGTCTTCCTTCCCTTCTCCTGTCTCTGCTCTCTGAGGACAGGAACCCAGGCTTACTCACTCTGCATCCCCTGCAGGGCCCAGTACAGTGCTGGACATAGAGCAGATGCTTCCTGAAGGCTTGAATTAAATTAGTGATGATGGGAAATAGTAGATAATGTTTGAGGGCCTGGCTTGTTTGGTTGCCCAGCTAGGCAATGACATACCTTATTTTTATTGCCTATCAGTACGTATGGTTCAGTATGCTCCCTACTGGGAAACGGAGGGTCCTGCGTGCGTGCATGCATGTGTGCATGTCTTGAATGTCAGTGTCAGGTTGTTTACTGTCATTTCTCAGGACAAACCATTCTGTATTCTGATATTGTGTCTTCCATTTTTGGTGTTAAGGTATCCCTTCTTTATGAAATTATGGTGAAGCCAGACAGTAGTAGACCATGGTGGCATTTTTTTTTTTTTTTAATATTCTTACTTAGCAAGAGAAAAAAACTGGGAAACAGCAGCAAAGTTCAACTTTTTTTTTTTTTTTTGGTTAAAAAATAGTAAAAAGCATCCTTCAAAACACCAAGTAGTCAAGGAAAGTTGTTTCAAGAACACAGTACAGGACTTCCCTGGTGGTGCAGTGGTTAAGAATCCACCTGCCAACGCAGGGGACACAGGTTCGATCCCTGGTCCAGGAAGATCCCACATGCCGCGGAGCAACTGAGCTCATGCTAGCCATAGCTACGGAGCCCACACGCTGCAACTACTGAAGCCCGTGCCCCCTAGAGCCCATGCTCTGCAACAAGAGAGCCACCGCAATGAGAAGCCTGCGCACCTCAACGAAGAGTAGCCCCTGCTCGCCGTAACTAGAGAGAGCCTGAATGCAGCAACGAAGACCCAACACAGCCAAAAAGGAAAAAAAAAAATAGAACACAGTACATAATAAAAGGTGTCTAAGCTACTGGCCATCACCAGTAATGTGCCCATCTTGAGCCAGTAGGGCAGGTGGGAGAGTTTTGAGGACAGGTGGACAGCTCTGGACCCAAACACTGTGGACACTTGGCATATGTTGACTAATTTCATCTTCTCAAAAATCCCTTGAGCTAGATGGTGTTATCTCCATTTCATAGCTGAGGCTTGGAGAGATTAAGTTATTTCCCCAAAATCTACACAGAGTAACCTGAATTTCCCAAGCCTCATGATCTGGTGTGTACAATGAGGAGGTCATCTTAGCATCCGTCCCCACTAGGAAACCACAAGACCGGAGCATCCACCCACCCCCACTGTCTCCCTCCATTATTTGGGGGAATCTAGGGGAAAGATCTCCCACATGTTCACAACCAGCCCTCTTATAGTGGCCTGCTCAGGGCCTTCACCAGGCTGCTGCTGCTGCCCAGATCCACCCTAGGAACCAGCCCTGCCCAGGTGCCTTCTCCATAGAGGCTCCAGATCAGCAAGAACAGGGCCAAGTTATGACTCCTGTGGGCCCAAGCGCTTTTGCCTTTGTGGACCCTTTCCTCCACAAAAACCCATCTAAAATCGTATTTTACAATTGTGTTGGTATAAAGATTAATATTGTGTATTAAAACATGTGCCTGGAACTAATAGTTCATTTTTCCTCATGATTTTAAAAGAAATTAAGACATTTTCATGGACCCCCTAAAAGAATGGTGGGCCCTAGGATCCACACCTGCTGAGCCCAATGGGTAAGGAGGCCCTTTGCAAGACCCTGCTGACGTGGCAGTCCCCTCACCACTGCCCTCCCTGCTTCATAGGTTGACCCATGGACCTCAAAGCATACTGCCTGCTTCTAAATCTCACAAAAACCCTAATGTCAATGTCCTTTCAGCTTCTATCTGTTTAGGTCTTATTAAAGGTGTCAGAACAATCCCCGGAGGTGGAACTGGGAAATTCCCTCTTCTGCCCCAGAAACCTGGACACAACATTTAGTCCTCAAAGCTTTTATCCCACATTGTATTAGGTTCTGTCATATCAAGACTTATATCAAGTCACATAAATAGATACCCCAGGCCTCTGTCACAGCCCCAGTTCATCACACACAGCCAGATACTGAATCTGTTTTGGCGCTGCTGAGACTGGCAGACACATGTGCACGCACATGCCCAAGGGTAGAGAGGGGTCTGGGATCAGGCCTCTGTTATTCCACTGTGTTCTCTTCCTATTAAGCCAGGCAGCTAATGAGACACTGCTACTCACATGTTCACAAGCTTGAGCCATTCTGGTAAGCAGCCGTCCCACTTATTCCAGCTTGAAATGAGTTTGCATTTCTTTGTCCAACACAAAGCTTTGAAATGAATGACGACACTGGAAAATTATCAGGAGAATTTGCGAGGATTGCAAATAAGCAGGTATATCTAGTGTTTAGGATGGAAATATTTTCTTCTTTCGAATTCTAGAGACTCAGAATCTCCCCCTGGCAACACTTTGCATGCTGCATGTCTTTGGAAAACAGTTTATAAGGAAGAGTAAGTGGAGGAAGAATTTGTTTCTAGCAACATGTTTTTATAGGACGAGAAGGGGCATGGCTACAGGATGGAGAGATTGCTCGGGCTCAAGTGTGTGGGTAGTGAGACAAAAAGTAAAGGAGTCTGCTCTGCCCTGCAGTCTCTAGAAAGAAGAGAAAAGATACAGGTGGGATTTTGATGTGGGTCCTGGCCTGGTCTTCTTTCTCAGGTCCACTGACATGGCCACTGTGGCAGGTCCCCACCTCGGAGTGGTACATCAGCTCCTTAAAGGTCAGCATTGGTCCTGTTGTTGGTCACAGTCTGGCAGGAAGCTGAGTCTTTGTTGAGGTTGATGCTTGTTTCTCTGCCTCACTGCTGAGCGATGGAGGAAACACTGGAGGTTTCTCATTACCTTCTGTACCCTGAGTGTGGACTCTTGGTTCCAGCCCGGTGATTGTAAAGTTGACATAATAGATTTGATGTTCCACAAGGGGATGTGACACAGACCGGACCCTAGAGGAGGACACTCAGGCTCTCAGTGGTGACCATGCGTGGTCGGGAGGTGAAGGAGCATCAGTGTGTCAGAGCAAATACATCCCCGGGGCGTATCAACAGCTGAAAGCTCCTCCTCCACCCTGGAGAAGCCATACTGGCTATGCTGGGCATTTTGAAAGGGAGTCATGCATGTACCCGGCACTTAATAAATTTGTTGTTTAATTTGTGTTTCTTTGATCACTAGAAGGTTGAATTTGGTTACTGCATGAGTCCACTGGCCATTTTCATTCCATCATCCATGGGGCCCTTGGCCACGAGTGTCTTTGAGGCCATCCTTCCTGTTCTGCAACAGCCCCTATTCTGTCAGCTGATTTTCTTCACACTTTCACGTCTCCCTTATTTGATACCATGGACCTGTCACATTTGACCCATCTTATAATTAACGTCTGGAGTAACGTCGGCTGCCGTCATAGAGAGCTCTTTCTGGCTCTGGAATCGTGCTTTGTTTGTGCCATTCAGCTCAGGTCTCTGGAGCTGTAAGCAATAAAGCAGGAAGGCTCCTGTAGATTTTCATTTCTCCCACACACAGGGCTCCCTGCCAGCACCTCTGAATCCTCACCAGCTTTTTATCTGAACAAAACCCTGTCTGGTGCTAAATATAGCTTTATTTCACATAATTGTAGAAGGTACTTTCTACTTTTAAATCTAGACTGGGCAGGGAACAGGACATTTACATAACAAGTTGGTGTTAACCCTGTGACAAACCTTCTAATCGCTTACTGGCCTAGTGAGTAAGCTAAGGAACAAGGAGGTTGGGTGCCCTGCTCCTGTCACACAGCTAATTAAATCCCAGTTATCTTCACTTCCAGCAGGTGCCCTGTCCACTCCCACGCTCACATCCAAGCAAGCCCGCAATACTCCTGTAGAACACGCGAGAACCACCCGATTTCCTAGAGGTGGGATTAATTCCCTGCAAGTGTTTGTGGGTTCCAGTTTGTGTTTCACAATGGAGGGCAGAACTGGGAAACCAACCAACCAGAGAGATCTTGTCCAGTTTCCATATAATTTTTTTCAGTCACTTCCCCAGCTGCAAGCTGGTTCCCTTCTGAAGGGGACCAAAGACCTCCCAAGTGAAGCTGTGCTGCTCTCCACAGACCAGCTGCTGGGGACTGCTCACTCTCACTTAATGACAAGTGCAAATACCTTCAGGGGTCAGGAACGTATGTCACCGTGTCAAGTGGCTGGGGTAGAGCTAAAGGCACACTCTGAGGGCAGGGACTTCATCCACTGTTCACCGCTTATCCCAGCACCTGGAGCAGAGCCTGCGCACCACAGGCCCCCAATAAGATATGTATGCAATAGAATGACTGGTGGGGGCTGCAGAGAACTGGGAAGTGCTTATCTCACAGAAGGCATTCTTGTCAAAAAAGCATGCCTCTAGGCAATATTTGCCAGTTTCCAGCTGGCAACTCCTATGATTGAATAAACAAGGCTATTTCTGGACGGAAAGGAACAATGACTGCCAAGCAACATTGATGTCCAGCTTATCGCTTTGATATTATATGTTCAGTTGAAGTCAAGATGCAGATAACTCTTTCTGTTTAAGCACCTCTGAAGTCCTCCCCATTAATAACATTGGCCCCTTAATGACCCTGGACCAACTGGAGATGTGCGTAAATGTTAACATTTGCCCTTCCATCGTGCTGTGGTCTAACCGTTTTTCCTGAATCCCTTTGTCAAATGATGTACAAAGGCACCTCTTCTATCAAACAAAGGGCAAGCTTTCTAAATGCAAGCTTTATTTACGGAGAAGGGTACCAAACCTGCTTTCATACATACAACGTTGCCTTTTCTAAAATGGACTTAAGCAAACAGTGGCAGCTATTCCTTGCCAAAAACATTGAGTCCAATTCATCTCCAAAACCCGCCACATCGAGTTACAGGATTCTAGATAATGGTGGACAGCCTCTGCAAGTTTTTCCTAAGGTAAAGAGTTGGCTTGGCCCTCCCTCGGACACTTCCCTTATTCTGGTGAGTCTGCGTCACCTTCCTCCATCTTATTTTCCTGATAACCCAGACCCATTTTTCTGGTATGTAGCAAACTCCCTTGAACCAAAAGAAGCATAACTCTTGGGTGAGTCAAGCAGCTATTGTGAAACTGACAGGCTGCAGAGGAGCCCTCTGAGCACATGTGCCCTAACCCTAGGATGACTGACAGATGCCAGGATGAGACCCTAGGATGAGACCACGTACCAGAGCCCAGAGCCAGCTTCTAGACTGTGGACTCAGCCACAGACTCGTCACTTAGACACTCTGATTCCATAGTGAAGTTGCAGGGCCACTGAAAACTTCCTCTAGTGAGATAAAACCTGCAGTAGAATTTACTTGAGGAAACAAACTTTGCAAACCAAGTCAGAGCTATTATTAATATATTTTGGCCAGAATATATGAATCAGATAGATACCTTGGGAGGTACCAAAGGCATTCAAATTCCAGGCTTTCTTGAAACACTTTACTGGTTAAAAAAATGCCCATGGGCAATATTTGACTTCCAGTTTACAAACCCGGTGATGGGCTAAGTAAAATTGATTGTAGATGGACACCAATGGTGCCAAGCAACATTGATCTCCTGCTTACTTCTTGGTGCTATATGTTCAGATGAGCTCAAAGATGCAGATAATTCTTTGTGGCTGAAGTACCTCTGCTCCATTAAAGACCTTGGCCCAGATCTGGACTGACTGTAATTTTGAGCCATGAATATAAAAACTAGAAGTGACTTGTATCAGAAATATATTCAGCCACAAATAACAGAAAATCCAGCCAGTAGGGGCTCCAACAGGTAGGGACTTATTTTGCATACATGTATCAAGGTGTTCAGAGGCAGTTCAGCTGATCCAGTGCTATGTGGGCTCAGGCTCTTTCAGTCTTTCTGATCCACCTGACCCAGCATTTTGGTATCATCCTCACTCTTGTTGGCTTCCTAACCGCAGACCTGTGATCAAGGCAGAGAGAAGTGGGGGCAGGAGAGCATCAGCTGCATCTATTCACCTGATTAGGAAAACAAAAGCTTTGCTAGAAACCACTCAATAGACCTTCCCTTCAGGCTCACTGGTCAGAACGATGTCACATGACTGCCCCTGGCTGCAGGAGAGGCTGGGAAATGCAGTGTATTTTCTGTTCAGCCTTAATGGTGGGGGGAGATAAGGAAGAATGGCCTTGAGAATAGATGTGGGTGAGCTAACAACACAGTAGCTACCAGAGACTGCAGAGAAACTCTTTCCAATCCTCTCAATGTATAGATGACAAAACTGAGTTCCAGAAATGGGAAGTAGCCTGGCCAAGGTCCCATATCTAGATGAAATGACAGCTAGATCTAGAGCCCAGGTCTCCTAACTCTTCATCCATAAAGCTACCCACTGGACCACATCGTGAATGTAGTTTGACAGAGTCTGTGACTGAAGCTCTGTTGAGGAAAGAGAATATCATCCAGCAAACGAGGTAATGAATATGAAACTATCAGCAGTGGGCAGAGGACCTAGTGGCTTCCACTGGAGCTCTCCTTCCTCTCTCCCTAAAAATCTGAAATAATTCATTGTGAGTCACAGAAGCTAAGCCAAGTTACATCAGGCCTCCTCTCGGTCCCCTCAGACTGGGTAGATTTTTTTAGTGTCTCATTCCTTTGGCACATTGATGTTTGTGTGTGTTATGAAACAGAATCGATCTCATGATGAGCACCATGATAATGTAGAACTTCCATGTCATTGTTAATGTTGTTCTTGTCTTCTGTCCCCTTCTGTTATTGGACCAAACAGAAGTATTCTGCTGTTTCTCTCTGCAACATCTCCACAGAAGTCCTGAAAGTCATCAACGCCACGGAGGAGTTGATAGCAGAGTCTACAGGGCCCTGGGAGTTCCCACCTGTCCCTCCTGACAGAGAGAAAGGGACGTTTCCTCTTGGAACAGACCAAGTGAGACTGGATGAGCAGCTGACTTCCCTGGAAGAAAATGTAAGACAGTGTGGATGTGCTCTGTCTAGGGCACACATGTCCAAAGGAGAAGCTGATGATGTTGTAACTCTTCACAAAGAGGGCAAGGACACAAATATACTACCACCACAGCAAATATATTCTCAGAAGGGTCTTAGACTGGGTGTCCCAGAAGCAGACCCCAAGATGAAGATTTCTGTGCAAGTGATTTATTAGGGAAATGCTCCCAGGGGAGACTGGTAAGGGAGTGGGGAGAGGGAAGAAGTGAAGCAAAGCTATGATCTTAGACAAAAAGTAGCTTCAGCCCGATCCTGCAGGCAACTCCGTGGTGTAAGTTGCATCTCAGAGTTGTCCTGACCTAAGGCAAAGGAACTGGCCCTTCCTACAGCCAGTGGGCACCTCAGTCTCTCTGAATGCAGGCGAAGTGTCTACAGTAGCTCAAATGCCGTTTTTGCATAGATCTGAGCTGTTGGAAACAAAGGCACACTGCAGCTTGGGAGCGGGGAGGGGAGTATGCAGAAACTATATAAGGGATCTGTGGGGATCCAGGTGGAGCATTGCCAGTGCCACTACAGAGAATAACAGTGGTTGCCAACAGAACTTAGGTTACTACAGAATTGCTCTGCCCTGCTTCACAGATATGTCTGCTCGTAATGGTTTTTCTGTCCTTCTAACTGGTGAGGAAAGAAAGAATGTAATAGATTCTTACATATAAACACCTACAATCATTTTTAAGACTTCGGTAAAGGTCCGATGAGAATTTTCCAACAATGCAAAGCAGGGGTGACACAGAGAAATCTGGACATTAGCCACTCAGGCCATCGTTACCATCACCAGTTGGCATAGTCCCGATGTCAAATCCAGTCAGGTGATTCCATCTTTCCAGACCCAGTAGAATCAACCCTAATTTGGAGATGGTCTAATGAATGGTGTTCTCAGAAACCGGGAAATGTTATGAGAGATTTTTTGCCAGAAGTTGAAACAACAACAAATCTAAATGACTCAAGGTAAAAAAAAAAAAAAAAGTCAATATTAGTTTCACTTTGAAAGTAGAAGACTCTCTCCCTTTGGATTCCCATAAAACCTAAGCATATGTCTGCCTCACTTTGTTGCCCTTTCTGTTCACTCATATACCTCCTATTAGATCAGCACCATTGACATTGTGGGTTAGATAATTCTTTGTTGCAGGGCCTGTCCTGTACGTTGTAGGATGTTTAGCAGCACCCCTGGTCTCTACCCACTAGATGCTAGAAGCTGCACCCTCCTAGATTTGACAATCAAAAATGTCTCAAGACATTGCCAAATATTAGCGGGAGCATGGGGGAAGAGTGGGGCACGGTCTTGCCCAAGTTGGAAACCGGATATATAAATTCCTATAGAACAGGACCTGCTGCCTTTCCTGTCTATAGCCCTAGCCCTTGGCCCTGAGCCTGACACAGAGGAGGTGTGCAAGGAATGTTTATCTGATATATGACTACATCAGATGAATAAAATCCTTTTTTAAAAGAAATGTTTTACTTCTAATGTGCAGGTCTCTGTTCTTTAAAAATGCCTATAATACAATTCTTTCAGGTGCTGATAGTCCTAAAATGGCCCTAATCCTGCACACAGAATTGAAAAGACTAAAATAAAGATATGGTTCACCAGGAAAGGGAGGCATTTTTTTCTTTTTATGAAGTATGGTATCAAAAAAACTTACAATGCATGAAATAATCTAGATTTAAATGACAAAGGTCAGCACACTGAAAGCAAAGACAGCATGCCTTTTTTTCCCCTCTAAGGAGTTTATTGAAAAATACAATGGCCTTGGCAGAGTTTTCATTTTGTAAGACCTTTTATTGTACATCATGTTTCTTTTTGTGGGTTCATTAACACTTTGAGTGCGAAACACATCTACTTAGCCACTGATTCAAGACGTCAGAAACACCAGCAGTGGAAAAGCTGGGGATTACAACTTCCTGCTCCCTGTCCAGCCCCTCTAAGATGCCTCTCCTGTTCTCATAGAGTTAACTGCCTACTTCCACCTCCTTCCCTACCCCAACCAGCTTTTCAAATTTCACCTCCGAAGAGATTCCATCTTTGTTCCTTTGAATTCTGTGGGTCTTTGAGTCACAGAAGGGATGACTTTTTTTTTTAAATCTCTTTAGTTCACCAGATCACAGAGCCATGGGCAGGTTGCTTGCTCTGCTGTTTCTAGGATGGAATTCAGCTGAGCAGCAGGAGAAGGGCAGGGCTGATTCTTAAACTGGCCTCTGGGTGCAGCTGATTTAATTAAACCGGGGCTTTTGTCTATGTTCTGAAGAGCACGCCTGCTCCTCTGCCTTTCTCCTTTGTGCTGAGGAGCCCAGGGAATGGCAGAAATAGAAATGGCAACACTTAGTCTGCCCTCTGAACACTGGCTTCTGCAGACCAAGCCGCTGAGATAAAACAGAACATCCTCATTTGCAAGAGAATATTCATCTTTAAGAAGTCTTATGAAGATTTCAGAGCTACATAAGATAAAACAAAAAATATCACATTCATATGTCTAATCTCCTGTTTTCATAACTGCCTTGTTAATCCACTTAATTAGGGTAGGGGATGGGGATTTTAGAATTTCCTTAGTCTCTTAGCTTTGACACTTCTCACCTGCTGCCTGGCTGTGAAATCAGCTCTGTCTCCCCTAAAGGTGGGAGAAACCTCTGACCAATGCCAGCCTCCCCTGAATGCACAGTGGGGACTCAGTTTCTCGGACTGAATGCCTGGGGAGCTCTGAAGCACAGGGTTCTACTGTACCTGTTAGGGGTCTGTCTGGGAGAGGAAAGTTTCAGGGAGTATTGACTCAGGTGTGGGCAAGGATAAGGGGTGCTGTGGTGCTCACAGAGTAGCAGTAGGAGGAAGTGGTCACCACCCGCAGGCAGTATAGCCCAGGGAGAACTGGACCCTGGAAGGGCGCCCCCTAGCGGGAGTTGTCACCGTGGAATCCAGGAAGGGAAAAAGCAGGGGAAAAAAGGCTCTTACTTCTTTCTCCTCCTGCCTTTGATCTCCTGCTGGTGCTTCCCATTGGCCAAACCCATCCCAACCAGCAAGGGAGCCTTGGTGGTAAAGTTTGTATAGGTTAGCGTCACAGAGAACAGAGGAGAGCAGAACAGAATGGAAAATGGATCTAGGGATCAACAGAGAACAACAAGTATGACCATTTTCCGACCTGTGGTGTGAATGGTAGGGGCCCACCAGGGCCACCTTGTGGATTTATGCAGGGTTGTGAGTGGGAGGGGTGAGTCGGCTCCCTCACCCTCCCACCGCCATCTAAGGACCTTCCTCATTCTTATCTTTCCTAAATGACAGAGACCACCTGGGGTACCCCATAATTCCCAGCCACAGAGCCAATGGAGGACTAGTCTCAACTTCCCTTTTTCTTCTGCCTTATAACTCCGGCAACCCCAAATATGTTGTAGTATACAACCAGTGGCAGCAGGCACAGTGGGATGGCCAAGGGGGGACCTAGCTCTGGCCCAGAATCCAAGATCAGGCAGGGGAGGTTGATCTTCCTTCTCAAAGCCCTTGTACAACCCCCATAGCACAGGAGAGGTAGAACTTCTAGAAGTGGTCATGGCTCTCTGCTCTCAGAGAACAAGAAAAGAAATACTATCTGTTACTGTCTAACCTTAGTCCCCTAAAGTATATGTCATGGACGCCAAGTCCAACAAGATGCTCTAAGAACAAATAAGCTTGAGAAACCCATATACTCTTTCTAGGAAAATTGAGATACATCTTAGCACATTAAAGACCCTGAGAAGTCCTGCAATAAAGAAATCTGTTTAATGTTCTTTATTCTAGGGGCTTTGACCATAAAGTCCTTCCTTTGAAACACCTATTCTTATCCCTTGAACCACTTTGAGAAAGGCTTGTTGAACCAGGAGCCAGTCAATGGGGTCACAGGCATCAGTGACTAGAGTTTGGAGAGGACGTAGATTACTCAGACATGGTAACCATACCTCTCGCCAAAAGTGGACCTTAATTAAGCAAGCATCTCCAGGTTATGTTTTTCAAATGGGTTATTTTTAAGACTAGAATAACAATTTCATTATATGGCATGTTAATTTTTGTTATTTCAGCCCAGCCACAGAGCCAATATTATGGCCATCTATAACCACAGTAACTGTAGTACCTTTATGCCAACGTTTGAAATATAAATCGTCGAAATATTCCAGTCGAGATTAAGTATCACAGCATCGTAGGGCAGGGTGGATAAAGGCATGAAATCTGGCACCAGCCCTCTGGCTCAGTAAATACCTGTCATGATCATCATCACCACCATCACCATTGTCATCATCCTCTAATCCTTTAGGTGCCATGACCTTGCTTGTAAATTCCTGTTGAGCAGGTGTCAGTGCCAAACCACTGAACCTCCCTATCCCCCTAGTGCCAGGAAAGCAGGCTTTTAGGGAACACAAAGTAAAAGATGAACATTCTGGCCTTGCTGAGAACTTGGAGCGATTTCATATTGCTTTGTCTTGGCAGAGAAAGTAAGGAACGTTACTGGATGACCATGCCGGTGACAAAACAACAAGGTGCTATTAAGTTGATACAACCATAGGGTATGACGATGCTGAGTGTTGCATGTTTCTGGAAATATCAAGGTCCTGAGACCAAAGATATGTCAGGTCATGTTTAACCATTGCCACACTTAAGTCATTCATTTCATTTAAATTCCAAATTTAGTTTCATTGTGCAAAGCTATAAGTTTATGTTTTTAATTATCTTATCAAAATGAATTCCCCTTTTTTTGGTGTGGGTACCAAAAGTGTAATACCCAAACTCAGACTGTGGTGGCCATCGCTCTGATCTCTTCCTCCTCTCTCCTCTCCTCTCCTCTTCCTCCTCCTCCCCCTCCTCCCTTTCCTTTCCCACCTCCTCCTCCTCTTCTCCTCTTATTCTATTTTCCTCTCTCTCTCTCTCTTTAATTTTTCTTCCCCTCTGAAGATAAGTTTTTCAACCTCACAACTTTTGGGAGACAATTTTTTAATGATTTCTCCACTCAAATGGCTTTGAAATATTCATCATTTCCTTCATGTGACAAACAATAAGGTGTTTCTTGTTTTGCAGATAAGGAATAAATGGCTATATTAAACTGTGAAGATCTTTTAGAAACAGAAGTTCTCTAATACTTGCATATGACAAAGAAATATAAAGCTAAGGGCAAAGTGAAATAAGGCAGTTAGTTACCAGCAGACATTTGACTCATGACCCCTGTATGACCGATGAATCACCCAACTTGATGTCCGCTATGTCAGTCACTGCTGGAAGCTCCCACAGCTAACTGTGCCTGGTGATGCACAGTCAAATTTGCTCTCATCAAACCTGCACCTGCCTTTGCTCCACTCTGAAATGTTTGGTAAAATTGCCAGTTTTCATGCAGATGCATGAATCATGCCAAGGAATTGACTGAGTTGGAGCATCTCAGGATTCTTTGCCCTCCTCACCAACACTCAGCATTGCTCAGTGCAAATGACCATGCATCATCTGTGTGCACTGCTCTTGGCTTGCCTAACTCTGTTATATTTTTAACTCAAGTTAAAGGAACTGTTAATGGAGTGACCGTGCACATCATTCAAGTCAACTCTAAATGGCTGTGATTACATGTTTAGAGCTTTATATACATTGATTAAACCTCATGAACCTGTTTAAGTAATTACCTTCTCTAGATACATTTAGTTCCTTGTGTTGTCCACTGTTTCATCATGTTATTAATTAGGCTGAAGGAGCATTTGTTTCACTCACCCTGTCCTCAGCCTGAATTATTCCAACGATTTTACTTTCTGTTTGCCCACTTTTATGAGAATCACCTTATAAACTCGTAAGCCAAAGTAACTTCCTTTAATTTTCCCTCAAATTACTTCCTTTATCTTATTTTCTCTTTAATCTTCAGGAGCTCTCAAAAAACTGTCTTAATTGATCATAGATTTTATATGCTTCTCAACATCACACTATTTTCTAAAAAATAAGGTATTTTCCTACTACATACTTCAGGTTCATTTTCATTCCCTTAACCTGATTCAAGCAACTTCACGGTACTTAATCAGAGATAATTCACGCAAAATTTGTAATCGTTTTAAATTAATTTCACCTCTTTCATGTTTTCTGAATTTTTCCAAATTACTAATGCCAACCAAAATTTTTATTGGCAAAACTACATCATGAGTTTTCCTCTTTGTATCCTCTATCTTGATAATTGTGGTTGTTATAGTCCCTGGACCAATTCACAATTTATGTAGCTGATGTCATGTATTCTTGTACTATTTTATCATATTTTTAAAATTTACATACTACTTTTTTTTTGCAGGAAAGGTTGGGGGAAGAGGAGGTGTGGTTGACAGTGAGGGGGTGGCAAGACCTTATGCTACCACCACTTAAGTGTGAAGAATGTTTATAAATGGGGGGCTCCCTGTCTCTTTCTCCCAATGTTGAGTCTAGTTCTCTCTCACTCCCCTGAATTACGGCATCCCCTGAAGGGGCCCCACCAGTCCTGGGTCCACAGACCTGAGCTCAAAGGCCATGCCTCCTCTATAGGTGTACCTGGCGGCAGGTACCGTGTATGGACTTGAAGGCCAGCTGAGTGAGCTAGAGGATGCTGCCCGCTGCATCCACAGTGGCACTGATGAGACTGAACTGGCAGATCTGGAGGACCAAGTAGCCACGGCAGCAGCCCGGGTCCACCATGCTGAGATCCAGGTAAGAACTCTCCTCTCTGCCTAGATGGAGAACTACCGGGCAAAAGGAGAGGGCACCCCATCTTACAAAAGAATCATTTCAAAGCCTTTATATCTATCAGTTCCTCATACCTCCAGCAGACTTTTCGTGGGCATGGTCCTTCCAGGTGGATTCCACCAAAGCCTCCTTTTTTAAAGTGCAGGCTTCCTCTCCCCAAATTATGACCTTGATAATATATCTCTTTAAAACCTATGCCATTTTCCTCTTTGACAAATTCTCTGACCCTTGCTATAGAGGTTCCCATTCCATCCCAAGACCACCCTTCCCTAACCTTTATCACACTGTTTTTTTAAAAAAATATTTATTTGGTTGTGCTACGTCTTATTTGCCGCAGGTGGGCTCCTTAGTTATGGCATGCGAACTCTCAGTTGCGGTATGCATGTGGGATCTAGTTCCCCGACCAGGGATCGAACCCCGGCCCCCTGCATTGGGAGCACAGAGTCTTATCCACTGCGCCACCAGGGAAGTCCCATCACACTGTTGATTACCTATTTAATGCCAGGTTTCCCCACGATAGACTAAAAGCTCCTTGAGGACAGGACTCTAGCTATCTAGCTTAACACAATAACTCCAGTGCCTAGCATAACACCTCACACAGGTTTGGGCCTCAATAAAAATGAGATGAATAAATAAATGAAAAACGAAGTGTAGATTTCTTAGACCAATATTTTTCATGATTTAGATATGGCTGTTTTAGAACTAATTACTATATTATCTATAACTTTCTGAAGATGCTTGTTTGCAGTTTTCATGGATATTCTCTTGGCCTCTGACTCTGGATCAAAATGGACTGTGGACTAAGTAACTGATTCTCAAACTGGGGTCCATGGACATATACATACTCAGGGACCCACAAGAAATGCTGGTCTCTGCAGCATAAGCTCAGTGTAGACCCCTGGTTCACTGCTATTTCTGTAGACCCTGCATGTTAAAACTGCATCCTCTGGAGAATGGGGATCAATTGAAACCATCTCTGGATAGAGAAGATGACAGTTTTGGGAGATAATTTTTTTTATAAGTTTATGTATTTATTTTTGGCTGTGTTGGGCCTTTGTTGCTATGCGCGGGCTTCCTCTAGTTGCAGCGAGGGGCTACTCTTTGTTGCGGTACGTGGGCTTCTCATTGAGGTGGCTTCTCTTGTCACAGAGTATGGGCTCTAGGCACGTGGGCTTCAGTAGTTGTGGTGCACAGGCTCAGTAGTTGTGGCTCGTGGGCTCTAGAGCACAGGCTCAGTAGTTGTGGCACCCAGGCTTAGTTGCTCCGCAGCATGTGGGATCTTCCCGGACCAGGGCTTGAACCTGGGTCCCCTGCATTGGCAGGCAGATTCCTAACCACTGCACCACCAGGGAAGTCTGATAATTATTTTTTAAATAAATATTTTTATCTTAAAGAATCAAAAATCACAACAGCTGCTCATATCATTCAGCACTCTTGAGAATGGGAGGGAACCAGTTCTGTGCTAGGAATGGCCCAGGAATGGTCTCATCACAGATGGCCCTGTTGACTGTTTATTACCAGCAAGCATGGCTGAAGAGCAACTCTCCTCAAAAATCATTTCCCACAAATGCCACTCAACATTTAATCAATTTATAGTTAATGTTATATGAAATAGAATCAAATCATTTGTTTTCTGGGGGTACATTTTGCAGCAAATACTTCTTGAATGGTTTAGCAGGAAGTAATATTGTTTATGGGTGTTTGGGAGGGTTTTATTGGATAATTAGTTATTCACGTTTCCAAATTTTTCTAGGCTTAAATTATTGGAGCCATGTTTTATGGCAGAAAATCCTGGAGTCCAAAATGTCCATTTTCCATGTGTTTGAATGTGCCTATTAATTTATCATTTGTTGTTAAATATTATAATAATGTCATTAATAATACCTAATATTCAGTGAGTCTTACTGTGGGCCAGGAGTTGGGCTTAACCCTTGAACTCATTATTGTATTTAATCCTTTCAGCATCCCCATGAGGTGGCTATTGTTATTCTTCCCTTTTTATATCTGGAGAAAAGGAGGCTCAGAATGGTTAAACCGAAGTCAAATAGCTAAAAAGTGATGAAGCCAGGATTTTAAACCTAAGTCTTTCTGGCCTCAGAGCCCAAATTCTTCACCAGTCTGTGCTGTGTGGTTTCCTGAAAAATGTGCTTGTCCTGCCCTCATGTATATATCCACTTGCATAAGAGTCCTTACTTTGCATGGGAGGTTGTCAACCTTGCCATCATCTTTACGGCTCTTTTCAACGTGGGAATCTTTATTAGCGTGGAGACTCTCCTTGTCCTACAGTTGCTGCCAGAGAAGGAAGATTAATTCCTTGTTATCTGCTCTTGTCCAAAGCAGAGTCTCACAGAAGATGTCACAGAGGGTATCCTGCAGGATGGTAGGAGGGTCCCACTGGAGGGTAGATGTGCTGAATTGAGTTCTTAGATTAGGTCAGATTCTAGGGTTGCTTTCACCTTGGAGTTAACCTTTGGGACTCCAAGGTGAAAGCAACCCTAGAATCTGACCTAATCTGACAGGATTGCCTGGTGCTGAAGCCAACTGCAGGATGATGCACGGGCAGCGTGCTAAGGATGCTGTCCACTGCGTCCTGAAGGGTCATCTCTGTGGGCATTCCTGGGGAAGGTCTCTCTTAACTCTAAATATCAAGAAAAGCTATTCTTCTGAGTACTTGGTCTTTATCTTGTGGACACAGAGTCGTAAAATGATCTTTTTGCTTTGGCTCCCAGGAAACCCAGAGCAGAATTGGTCATCCCCTTCTAGCAAGTGTAAGGGTCACTGGATATGCAGTCTTAGGAATTAATGGAACACAGATACAACGTGATAGATGGATGGATGGATAGATAGAGAGACAGATAAACAAAATGTAGGCAAAATCAGCCCTCAGCAGTCTCCTTTCCTCTTTCTGCATCCTTTGCCCTGTGGACTAAAACTGGAAAAATTAACTCTTCTTATTCTAGAGCCTGGCAGTCAGCAAATCAGGAGGTCAGCAACTTGCTCTCCCACTGACCTGTCTCCCAGGGCCCTCTGAGCAAAGCCCTCCATCAAAACTGCTTCCAGGAAAGAATGTGGGCATCTAACCCACATCAGTTGCGAATGACTGATAAAAGTTTATGCAATTTATTGGTCTATAAACCAAAGGAACGCCGTTCTCAGTGTGAAATTTGAGGAGTGAGAATAGGAAGGCATCTGGGGGCTAGGAAGGGACAGGGGCTGCACAGTGGCCCCTTCTGGGGGCTGGCTGCTGGGCAGCTTGGATTCTTTCACCAGCTGCCACAGTCTTGGCCTTTATCTGCCTCCTCCTCCTTATCTGAGTAAGACTGCCACTCCTCCGGGATAGGGGAAGCATCTCCCATATTTGCTGACCTTTCAGACCTTCTCTCTGCACTTCCTATAGCAGCTATCCCAATGGGCTTTGTCCAAAGAAGCCCTCAGTAAATGGCAGCAGAATCAGATTTCGTCTTGTGCAGCACAAAATAGCTTAGGGACAGGGGAGGCAATGGAGACGTCAGGGCGGAGGCACACACATTGGCAGCAGGGCCCACTTTCAGGTTTCCTGTCTGATTCCCCAGCAACACTCAGGCTGTGCCATCTCAGCAGGATGGCTGTGATCCAGCCTCCTCCCTCGACTCTGCCAGCCTCCTCCAGTGTCCCCCATGCCAGGCCTTGGCAAGGCTTCTGAGAAGGGGGCAACGTGGCAAGATCATGAGCAGTAGCATTAATGCTGAGCTCTGCTGTGAGATGTTGGGTGTGTCACTCATCCCTCTAAGCCACAGTTTCCTCATCTGTAAAACCAAGAGAATGGTACCCATGTCACAGGATTATGAATGAAGCATGAGTGAGTTCATGTGTTTAAAGCACTCAGCATGGCAACGGCACATAGTAATGCCCTTTCCTAAGAGGAGGGACCGTGTTGTCTTCACCCCTGGGGACATGGATGGACCGGGGTTCTTTCCGGGTGCTGAGTGGGCTCTTGTTCTCTATATCTACCTTAAGACATTGTTGGAAAAAAATATGAGTTCCTTCTGACGTACTGATGTTATAGTAAAGGAAACTGATGCCCAGAGAGAGGAGGGAGTTTCTCAAGGTCACTTGCCCTCTTAATAGAGGAAATGGACTTGAACCAGGGGCTGCTGGGCTTCCCTCCTAAGACCTGGTGCTGTGGTTTTGGATTCAGGGAGTCACGGAAGAAGGAAGCAGGACCTATAAATCATACTTGCTTTTCAAAGCTCACATCGTGTTGTCTCCCTGGGAAGCCTTCCCTCACCCCCACCCCCACCCCTATGCTGAGCCAGATGGCCCCGGGCCATCATGCCCATCGTGCCCTGGGCTTCCGTTTATCCCTAGGGGACCTCTGACAGGGGTGACATACTCTAGAGCTAACAACTGGAAAATTAAATTTACAAAGAAAGGCCTGTGGTTTATTTTCTCACTACAGTACTAAATAGAGAAGTGCTTGGTGGAAGCTGAATGAGTGAATGAATGAATGAGCATATATCAAAGCAGATTTGTTCTTTATAGAGTCATAATACTTTTAACAAAGATTCTCCCCCTCCTGGGCTTTCTCCCTACTGATTCTGCCTTTCTGTTGCATTAAGATTTCTGATATTGAGAGCCGGATTTCAGCCCTGACCATTGCAGGATTAAACATAGCACCCTGTGGGCGCCTCACAAGAAAACGAGATCAGAAGCAAAGGAACCAGGTGCGTTTGTCCCTCACTCCCTCTGCTGGAATATTGCACGACCTGGAAAATGTAGAAGATAAAACATCTCCGGCTTTGCGAAGGTGTACTGATTCCTGTGTTCTGTTTATAGGTACAAACCATAGACACATCAAGGCAGCAGAGGAGGAAACTCCCTGCTCCACCAGTGAAAGGTATGCTTAAATCAAACCACAGAGCCACCAAAGCATTAAGCCTGACTCACTCACTCAGAGTAACTCAGAGATCTGAGTTTGAGGACCAGATCTAATGGGGTGTTCTCACCCAGAATTGCCCTTGTGGAGAGTCTATCTTGACTTGAATTCCTCCAAGAGGCAGACCCTGGGACAAAGATGTGATTTGGGAGGTAATTCCAAGAAACACTGATAAGGGAAGAAAGAAAAGATTCAGGGAAGGAAATTAAGCCAATATAATGTACTTTAATTAGTAGTTTGCTGCTTTGGGCAAATGAGGCTAACCCCTGCTGAGGACTTCTGGGAGACGGTATCAACCGCAACTCAGAGTTTCCATCTCAAAGAATAGGAAGATGAGATATTTCAACTCTCGTCTTTGCTTGAAGGTTATTTCTGGTGGGGGCATTAACTCCCTGGTACTTCTGACCCACCCCATCATTCATGGGCCAAGAGAGACTGGTGATGCCTGTAGTAGGATGCTGTCACAGTGGGCTGGAATGGTGACTGTCAGGGAGATGTGGGAAGGACACCAAAAGCATCTAACAAAGAGCCCAACCTAGAGGGATTCCAGCAATGCCAGTCCTATCACCCTTATCTACTGGACATTTTCAACAATTTCCCTAGATTCAGAAGCCACAGAATGATGATGCCAAACTAGAAATTTAGACCTGCAAATTAGAAGAGTAGAAAGTCAGAAGATATATGTTTGAGTCCTGGTTCCACCATTCATTGTTCAACAAATGTTTACTCAGTGCCTACTTTGTATTCCCCAGAGCCCTAAACAGTTAAAATATATTACAGATCCACGATCCCTTACTTGAAACTCTTGGGTCAATATATGTTTCAGAATTATTTGGACTTTAGAAAGGTAATATGGTACAAGTGCTGTGTATTTCATGACAGCCCGCTCCCATGGCGTCTGGAGTAGTGTCTGATAAACACATTAATATCCCTGCAGCAAAGCGTGACAACGTTCATGCTCCATGAGAGGGACAAGGACTTGAAATGGCCACTTATTAGTTTAAGTCAGGTTTTGCCATCAGGCAATTTTGACTCCAAAGTTGTAAAGATTTGCTGTTTTTAGAGCCTTTTATATTTCAGAATTGCAAATAAGAGTTTGTAGACTGTATTGGATTATCTCCAAGCTACCTTTGCCTAGAAAGCCACCAATGATGCCTTGATTTATTTGGTCCACCAATAAATAAATAAATAAATAAACAGAACAAAAAGTTTCCACAGTCAGACCTATGGACCAGAATGAGATGCCAGCCTAGAACAAAAATCTGGGTAATCTGGACACCTGGTCTTTCTTCCTTAACCATCAGTCCAGCTTCTGGATAATACTTATTCCTATGTGTTTCCTTTTAGCTGAAAAAATTGAGGCATCTTCAGCGACCACCATTAAAACATTTAACCGCAACTTCATTCTCCAAGACTCCTCAACAAACAGGACTAAAGAAAGGAAAAGCACTACCAAGGATTTGATAGTAAGTCATCTCTATCTTAATGCCAATTACTGTCACTGTTGATGGCACCTCCATTCTGTAGCCCTTCTTTCTGTAGGTCCCCAGTCAGAGCCCCAAGAAGCATCCTTCCTGCATGGTCTCATGGTCTGTTGGTTGGGTGGTGGGGGTCCTTATATTGCTAACCTCTTGGGTATGTGGATACATCCTGTCAATTATATCTCCAGCTCCTTGTATGAACCAGATTTAATATAAGAGAAATAAAAATATGTAGACAGAAATATAAGGTCTGATTGAGGTATAAGTGTTTTTATTCTGTTTTTGATTCATATTCACTCTTCCTTAAATTTCTTCTAAGCCATTAATTACTTGTGTTTCAGAAAAAATGTCAGCAGCTGCCCAAAAATGCGGCAAAGGAAGGGACAGTGGATAATTTGCATAAACCTGGAGATCATATAAGAGGGCTAAGGGATTATTACCCTAACACCAACATATGCTTCAGAATTTTGCAAATGCTTGATGCTGCTTATATGGGAGGTGAAGACCCAGCTAAACTGCCTCAGTGATACCAGTTATGCAGAGGGGGCAGACAATGGCTGGGTGACAAGATTGAAGCAACGAAAGGCAAAACTTATTCTGTTGCCTTTTATGCATCACCTGTCACTCCCTTCCCATTCTTCCCCCTCATGTCCCTGTGTCACGAGCACAGAAGCACCAGATAATGGCATAATGGTGGGCATGCCCTTTTGAATTACAAGTTACTGCATCTCTTAGGTACCATATGGCAACAGTGCTGCCCACTGCCTTTGCTTCATTGGCCAGCCGTTACCCCTGACCTTTCAAAGTCCAATTACCTGGCTCCTGGCTGTTACTTCAAAGAGCTAAAAAGAAGCATTATCACACTGAAAGGGCAGACCACTAGGGCCAGGGAAGGAGTCTGTTATAAATAAGATAGTTAAAAATAAATTACCTTAAGGGAAAGTGGAGGGTGGGGGGGGGAGGGATAAATTAGGAGTTTGGGATTAACTAACATATATAAAATAGATAACCAACAAAGACCTACTATATAGCACAGGGAACTATACTCAATATTTTGTTAACAACCTATAAGGGAAAAGAATCTGAAAAAGAATATATATGTGTGTGTGTGTGTGTGTGTGTGTGTATGTATGTATCTGAATCACTTTGCTGTACACCTGAAACTAACACAACATTGTAAATCAACTATACGTCAACAAAAATTTTAAAAATAAAAAAATTTTAAAGGATAAAGCTCCAGATACCCCTCTCTTAAAAAATAAAATAAAATAATAAATAAATTACCTTCCGTAGATGTAGAACATAGATCAGTGGTTGCCAGGGACTCTGGGGAGGGAGAATAGGAAGAAATGCTTAATGGGTAAGAGGTTTTACTTTAGAGTGATGGTATGTTTTGAAACTTGATAGAGGTGGTGGTTGCGCAACATTGTGAATGTACTAAATGCCACTGAATTGTTCATTTTTAAATGGTTAATTTTACGTTTTGTAAATTTCACCTCAATAAATTATTTCTTAAATAAATTAACTTTAAATAACACTGAGAGGTTAAAAATGAAAGAATAGACAACATTCTATGCTAAATAAATGCAAACAAAAAAGAAAAGGCAAGAATACTACTTTCAAACAAAGTAGAATTCAAGGCAAGAAGCACACAGTAGAAAGAGGGAGGGAGGATGTTTTAGATACTGATAAAATAAAGTAAGTAAATCATGAGACTTTCTTGAATTGGCAAAACAATAGAGCAATGCAATCTAATGTGCCATGGCTGATGACTTTAAAATTCCCTTATCAGCCCTTGGAAGCCCGGTACACCAGAAATAAATACAAATTAGATAATTTGAATAGTGTAATTATTAAGCTTTAATTAAGAGGGACTTCCCTGATGGTCCACTGGTAAATAATCCACCTTATGAAATAATGGAAATGTTCTATATCTGCAGTGCCCAATATGGTAGCCACCAGCCAGAAGTGGCTACTGAGCTTTTGAAATGTGGCTACTGCCTTGGAGGAACTGATTTTTAAATTTTATTTAATTTTAATTAATCTAGGGCTTCCCTGGTAGCGCAGTGGTTAAGAATCTGCCTGCCAATGCAGGGGACATGGGTTCGAGCCCGAGTCTGGGAAGATCCCACATGCTGCGGAGCAACTAAGCCTGTGAGCCACAACTACTGAGCCTGCGCTCTAGAGCCCGCGAACCACAACTACTGAGCCGTGTACCACAACTACTGAAGCCCACGTGCCTAGAGCCCGTGCTCCACAATAAGAGAAGCCACCACAATAAGAAGGCTGTGCATCCCAACAAAGAGTAGCCCCTGCTTGCCACAACTAGAGAAAGCCTGCGCGCAGCAACGAAGACCCAATGCAGCCAAAAATAAAATATAAATAAATTTTTAAAAAATTAATCTAAATGTAAACAGCCACTTGTGGCTAGTGTCTACCATATTGGATAAAGCAAATCTAGAAAATTAGAACAAAAGTTAAAATAGGCAGAAACCCTACTCAGAAGTTTTAAAGCATGTGCACCCACATACACAAGTATACACATACACACACACAACGTGCACATCTCACACATATTTCCAAGTAACTATTGGATTAAAGAAAAAAGCTAATCCACAGAGCATTACAAAATGAAGACATTACATATATCAAAACAAATGGGATACATACAGAACCACACTGAGTCAAATTCACAGTATTAAATCTTTTCTTCATTATTAAAGAAGGAAGAAGCAAAACAAGTGAACTAGACTTTGAATTTCAGACATCAAAGATAAATGCATAAACCAATTAAAACCAAAAAGCTATAGAAATGATCATAAATCCAAGAGCTTATTCTTTGGAAAAATAGAGAAATTTTTGTTAGCCAATTCAAGGAAAAAAACCCAAGAAATAACAAAATAAGAGATGTGAATTTTTTATTTAAATATACAATGTGATGTAAATCTATGCTAATAAATTTTAAAGTCTTAGTTCTATTAAAATCAGAATCAAATCAGAATATCAGTAAAAACTGACTTAAATAAAATTTTAAAATTTATTAAAACTTCAAAAAAGCTTCTCTGGCCAAAAGGTTTTGCTGATTAATTTTTATGAGCTAATTCTCATGCAATATGAAATATTCCAGAGGATTAAAAAATTTCAAAACTAAAAGATTCAAGTTGTAAAACTGTTAAAACCCCAACAGCTAAAGGGCTGACAGGGCTGGTAAGTATGTACACATCTTACACACACAGGCACAAACAGACGCATACAAACCACAAACCAATAGTACTTCTTCAGAGAGATGAGGCATGCTAAATAAAAATTAGCAAACTAAATGCAGCAGCACATTAAATAATAAATTACCAGGTAAATTTTACAGGAATCCACCAATACCTTTAATATTGAGAAACTGATTAATAAATCCGACCAACAGTTCATTTCTTTCCAAATTAATTTATAGTTTAATGCAATTCTCATAAAATTCTCAGTGGGATTTTCTTGGAACTAAAGTTCATGTAAGAATAAATCAGAAAGAATAGACAAGAGCATTTTGCAAAATTAAAGTGATTTTCCTGCCAGATTTTAAAACCAATTAAAAGTTGTACAGAAACTGATGATTAATGAAATAGAATAGAAAGCTCAGAAATAGATACAGGCACATATGAAAATGTGTTATATGACTTTTTAAGCATTAGGAACCAGTAGAGGAGGTATAGATTATTTTTTTAAAAAACTCTGCTTGGGAAATTAGCCAACGGGATGCAGTGGGAAGGGAATCAATTTGCCTTATTCCATACACCAAAATGAATTTCAGATGGATTAAGAAGTACATGTAAGAAATGCATCACTTTTTGAATACTGTGAAATATTTCACCAGTCAATGGGCATGAATACCTTTTACAACATAAAAAAAGCAGCAGACGTTGTTGTTAATGGCCTCTCCTCACTTTCACCAAGTGGCTGATTGCATCTGCTCATTTTCTCCCCTCAGGAGCCCACCCTGGAGTCTGCTGTGAGGTATTAGCACCATGGAACTCCACTGCCAGTGACCCACTGCCTCCGGCCGTACACGACAGTGCCTTGACCCAACAGCCATCGAATACTGTACGGATTTCCACCTGAGGAGAGGGCGTGGGGAGGCCACAGTGCACCCCTGCACAGGGCTGTCCTGACACCTCAGCCAGAAAGCAGACCCAGACTTCAGCATCAAGGTCTTGCCTACTCTCTGCCTTAGGCTCCCAGGAGAATCCAAGACAGAAAACCAAGACGCTGGCTTCCAACAGTAGAGCTCCAGTTCAAAAGATGCATCTTTTTCCCTGTTCGCTTTGCTACTGCGTGTTGTCTTTAAGACCTTTTTTTTTTTTCCTTTTTTAATCCCTTTGAATCAACTAGTATTACATGTCAACAATTTATCCCAAAATATATTGTTGGGGTTGGGGGATAGTAGAGGGAAGGGTATTAACATTTAACTCATCAGTTCTTATTAATCTCTCACAAGCATCTTTGTCCTACAAATGTTAAGGAGAAAAGTGAAAACCCCTGTAGTGAGCACTAAGGGCTGTCTAACTTGGGGAGCCCTCAACTCTCAAGGTGTCCCTCCAGCCACCTCCTTCCTGCTGGCTCCTAGCCCACCACACCACCAGTTCCTCCCATTGCTTTGCAGTCACAAGCCACAGGACCGAAATCTCTGACTCACCCATGCTGGCCCACATCTATCTGAAACAATGTCTCATCGAGAATTCAGGGTTCTTCCTTGGACTCGCTGAGAGTTTCCTCGCTCTGAAGGCGGGAGAGGCTTGCAAAAGCCCACCACTGGCTTAACTTTAGCACTCTGTCTAGAATCAATAAGGTGTGGTTTAGCACTGACTGCATCTAAATGAGGTTTAGGTAACTGGATTATTGCAGGATATAGCCACACAAGGAAACGCCGTCCTCCAAAATTTATTTCCCAATAAATATTCAGCAGAAGTAGTAAAATGACCTTAAAGATAAAAATGGTTAAGACCTGAGAAAACTTGCATGTCTGAATAAAGCAAGGACAAATTGAATTCAACAGACGCAAGAGCTGACACTAACTCCACGTGTGTGGTAGCACATGCATGACTATTTACAGTGTATTTATAAAAGCAAATGGAACTGGAATTTCACTCAATTAATTAAGCATTAGCAACTTTTTAAAAATTTGCTCCTGATAAATTCTGAATCTGAGGAAGAAGGCAAAACATGGGAGGCAAGGGAATAGCATGACTGACGTATCTTAAGTGACTGCTCTGAAGGAGGCAATGTTATTCTCATTTTAATCCTAATAGCAACCCTATTCAGTAGGTATCCCCACTTTTCAGATTTGGAGACTGAGGGCCAGAGTGATTAATTTGCCAAAGTCAGACCTTTAAGCTAATTATAACTCGAATGCCTGACAAAGCCTCATTCTGTGTTGTTTTCCACTTCTACAATCTTTTCCTGCTGTGCACATTTCCAGACCTGACTTGCTGCTGAAATGTGTGTTATGATCCATTCCTGAAGGGGGTCTACCTATCTTCTGGTAATACTCCTTGCTGATGCTGTGTATGTGTTATCCAACAGAAATGACTCCTTTGAAATAAAGTAAATCTTTGGCTTTTTGTTCTGTTGGTGTTATTAAAAGCAAACAAATACAAAATTTAAAAACACAACAAAAAGATCTGAGTTCCAAATAGAGCGTTTTCTTTAAGAGGCATGAAAAGCAACTATTGTTGTGTTACAGTGTTAAAATACTCAGTTTTCTTTGACAAAAATGTGTACTGTGTAAGCCTTGCAAAAAAACAAAAAGAAGAAGAAGCCTGCTCTATGGCATTTGAATTTTTATAAAGGTTTCCTTGTGCCAAATAAGTGCAAAGATTTAATTTACTATTAAAATCCATAAGCATATGTTATAGTTCCAGATGAATTATTTTGTCATCAAGTGACTTTGATCTTCAGTGTCAATATTTATATTTAGATTAATTTTTATAAATGAAAATATTTTAATGGTTTGAGAAAATGAGGCCAATAGGACCATATCTTTAATGACTTCTGAAAGTATGCTTGCCTTCATGTTATATGCACATTGCCAAGAATTACTGTCAAGAGAAATGATAAAGAAGTAAAAGTCATTTACGGAAATAATGTCTGTGGGTGTGTGTGTTTTTATTTTTTTTGTTTTTGTTTTTGGTTAGAGAAGAGTGGGAGTGAAGAAGGGGTAGTCATTGGAGGGGCCAAGATTCAAAGCCATGGTTACCCCACACCCCATGTTCATTCCGGTTACACCACTCACCTCTCCATTGCTTGTTCTACTGAGAACAGAATTTCCCAGGGCCACCTCCACTAAGTGGTCACTCAGGTAACACTAGCAGTTCTCAAAGCAGGGAGGAGGGGCAGTGTGATTTTGTGCCTCAGGGGACATTGTTGCAACTTGGTGGGGGCAGGGCATGCATATAGTGGATAGCGGCCAGGGATGCTGTTAAACATTCTACAGTGAGCAGGACAGCCCCCCACAGCAAAGAGTTATCCAACTCAAAATTTTGAGAATTTTTGAGAACCCTGGGTGAGACCCTGGAGGGAAGCCTGGACATCAGTGGAAAAGCCCCTGCCCACCTCTGCAGGGACCACATAGCTGAGTGGCAAGCAAGGCAGTGACTCTCCCAGAGTCTTGCACAGGCTCAGAGGCAGTTGTTGGTCCTCTGAGGCTGGTCTGCCCAGACACTGGCCCCTGCCATCCCCAAATGGGACTAAGAACCAACCATTAAGCTGAAATGAATGAGGGGGTAAAAATATGAATAGAAGCCAAGAGCAGCAACACGGACGGACCTAGAGATTATCATACTAAGTGAAGTCAGACAGAAAGACAAATATCATAAGGTATTACTTATATATGGAACCTAAAACAATGATACAAATTAACTTACTTACAAAACAGAAACAGACTCACAGACATAGAAAACAAACTTATGGTTCTTGAAGGGGAAAGTGGGGAGGGATAAATTAGGAGTTTGGGATTAACAGATACACACCACTATATATAAAATCGATAAAGAACAAGAATTTACTGTATAACACAGGGAACTATATTCAATATCTTGTAATAACCTATAATGGAAAAGAATCTGAAGCTGTACACCTGAAAGTAACACAATATTGCAAGTCAACTATAGTTTAAAAAAAGAAGAAGAGGAAGAAGGAGGAGAAGAAGAAAGGAAAGAAGGGGAAGAAGGGGAGGAGGGGGAGGAAAGGGAGGAGGAGGAAGAAGACGAAGAAGAAGAAGAAGGAGAAAGAGAAGGAGAAGGAAAAGGAGAAGAAGAAGAAGAAGAAGGAGAAGGAGAAGGAAAAGGAGAAGAAGAAGAAGAAGGAGAAGGAGAAGGAGAAGGAGAAGAAGTAGAAGGAGAAGGAGGAGAAGGAGAAGAAGCCAAGAGCCTCCTCTGCCTGATAGGCTAATGCAGTAATACTCAAGCTTGAGTGGGCATCAAAATCCCCTGCAAAAACACAGATCATGGGATAAATCCAGTCATCTCCGTCCTCAGTTTACCTTTGTCTACACTACCATTAATGTGCCTGGCACAATAACGTTTGCTAAACATTCATAACAAACAAGCTAACACTTAGGTTGGTGGGGCATTTCAGATGGGGCTGGCTGGGAGAACAACACTAGGAGACCCTCTGAGATCCTCTTCAGAAAACATTTCTGGACCAAGAACTCCTGACTTCTCTACCCACCCAACCCCCAGACTGTATTCCCATAGGACAGCAAGACATGGAAGACAGCCAAGAGGGTCCAGCCACACTCCAGTTACCCGAGCATTCAGCCTCCCTAACCCAGAAGCCCAAAAAGCTTGTATTGAGCAGCCAATCTGCAACAACACTCCGAGTATTCAAGAGAACTGGTTTGGGTCAACAATGTGAGTGTCAAGAGTGATGGGCAGCTACACTCATAGAAAGTTTACAGCTCTTCTTGCTTCTGGGGTAAATAGGAACAGTAAAGACAATATTTTCCCCTAAGAAATAGGTGCTTGATTTGCCATGACCAAAAAAAAAAAAAAAAGTGACCCAATATTCACAGCATTTGAAGGCTGCCAGGAAACACTAGGCTCTACTCTTTGATATTCCACACACCAGCTCTGTGGTTTATCACCTCATCTGTAAAATGGGGTTAAAATATATTCCTCATGGTGTTGTTAAAACGTTCATTGAGGTAACACATGAGAAAACTCTCAGCAGAATGTTTGATAACTATGGGTCCTCAATACTGGTTTCCTCCTTTTTCTCTTGGAATAAGAAAATCATTCGAATATAAGCACCATGATTTATTTTGCCGAATGCTGTGCCTCAATTTTTGTACTCATAGTAGAAGAGATTATTGTGCTGCAAACATTCACTCCCTTAACCCCCTAACTCTGGGAGGAGTGCACTACCTCACCCCACTGACGTTGGGCTTGGCCATGTGACTTGCCTCATGGTTGGTGGAACACACTTCTCTGTCTTCTGGCTGCTATTACAAAATACCAAAGACTGGGAAGTTTATAAACCACAAAAATTTATTTCTCACTGTTCTGGAGGCTGGGAGTCCAAGATCAGAGTGCCAGCACGGTCAGGTTGTGGTGGAAGCCTGTTGCAGACTTCTCACTGTGTTGCCACATGGCAAAGGATCTCTCTGGAGCCTCTTTTAAAAGTGCACTAATCCCAGTCATGAGGGTGGAGCCCTCCTGACCTAATCACCTCCCAAAGGCCTTGCCTCCTAATATCATCATTTTAGGGCTTAGGTTTCAAAGCATGAATTTTGAGGGGACACAAACATTCAGACCATAGCATTATCCAACCCTTGGTTTGGATCTGACCATGTAACTTGCTTTGGTTAATGAGATGTTAGAAAAAGAGCTACATAAGGGGCTTGAAATATATTTATGGAGTTGGGTTTGTCCATTTATATTTGCCGTTCACTATGAGCACAAGCCACAGGCAGCCCACTGGTCCAAGGAACAGACTCAGATCCAACCTACAGCCAAGCTGAGCTGAGCCCAGCAGAGATCATCAAAGCCACCCCAGCCAACCTGTAGACATGAGAGCAAGAATAAATCATTGTTCTTTTAAAACACTGAATTTGGGAGTGGTTTATTATGCAGTAATAGCTAACTGATACACTACGTGAAAAATTAGTTTTATAACCTTAGATTAATCCTTGTGTTAGTGATGAAATGAAGATGAGTGAATATCAAAAGTAAAATCATGGGCTTCCCTGGTGGCGCAGTGGTTGAGAGTCCGCCTGCCAATGCAGGGGACACGAGTTCATGACCTGGTCCGGGAAGATCCCACATGCCGCGGAGCGGCTGGGCCCGTGAGCCATGGCCGCTGAGCCTGCGTGTCCGTAGCATGTGCTCCGCAACGGGAGAGGCCACAACAGTGAGAGGCCCTAGTACCGCGAAAAAAAAAAAAAAAAAGTAAAATCACTTGCCAATATAAAAGATGTATAAGCAACTATTGAGCTACTTGCTTTGGACCTTCCATGATATATGAAACTTCTGTTACATTTTTTGGAAGCATCTCTCTCTTTCTCTCTCTCTCTCTCTCTCTCTCTCTCTCTCTGCGTGTGTGTGTGTGTGTGTGTGTGTGTGTGTGTGTGTGTGTGTGTGTTGATCTTTCACAAAGGGTCCTGTATTCATTGAAATTTTTAACAAAACTTTAAAGTACAGGAGGCATTTGGTGCGTTCCTTTAAAAATAACTTTCCAAATGACAGCCACTCTATTTTCTCCCAGGGGAAGTATTTCCCATACAAAATTTGCATTTTACAGAACAGTTGGTTGTGTGAGCCTTCTGTCTCTGCGATTGAGTTATAATTATGATAAAGTGCAGGTAAATGGAGTTGCATTTTAAAGAGCTTTCAAGGGACTGGAAAACTTTAATATCCACTTCAAATGTTGGAAACCTCAAAGAAGTTATTCAGAAGGATCCAGTTGGGTAGAATCAAGTCCCCAAATATAGAAATATGTTTTATATCAAAGTTATCATGTTTGATAAAGATGAAAGATTAAAGGCAGTGCTTCTCAAACTTTAATGTGCAAATTCTGATTCAGCAGGCCTGGTGGGGCCCATGATGCTGCATTTCTAACAAGCTTCCAGATGATGCTGATGTGCTGGTCATACTTTGAATAGCATGGTTCGATAGAGTCCCTCAGAGCGTCCCCTGCAGAATTGAGGTCCAGGTACCCACAGCAGTAACCTGTTCATTAGTGCTTCTTTTGTGATTTTTCTCCCTTCATTCTCTCACATTCTCCCTCCCTCAGCATGTACTCTGGAGGTCACCTCCCAAATGAACTACTCAACACAGAATCTCCTTTGGGGAAACCCCAAACTAAGACATCCCCTGCACTGCACGTACATGTTTGATTATCTTTCTCCTGCATTGACCTGAAAGCTTCTTGAGGAAGTGGGCTCCGTTCATCCCATGCAGAGCCTGGCACAGAGCAAGTGCTTGAAAGAAATTTGGTTCACCTAGGCTGGCCATGGTGGTCCTAGCTTTAGACTATGGTTACCATGCCCAAGCGACTCAACTGAAGATGGTGCCCAACAGGCACCCTCATGCCCATCCTGGGGTTGGGGGTGAGCATCCTCCCAACACTGAAGTGTATAGGAGGGATCTTAACACCAAGATGGAGAAGCAAAAGGTTCTCCCAAACCTCTACTTCACCCTCCCCCCTTTTCTAAAGACAGTGGAGCAACCCCAGGTGGCAGTGAACGGTCCAGGCACCTGCTGCCCAGAATCCAAAAGCACAAGCCCCTGTATCCACAGATACTCACGACCTGCAGGCCCCAGTGAGACACCAGTAACTTTGGCTTAGTTTAGCGAGTCTCTTAAAACACTGTCTCTAAGCTGTCCAAGAGCTAACACAGAGTTCTTGGGTGCCATCACTCCTTCCTGCCATCACTGATAAGGCAGCGAAGATGCTGAGATGCTCACTTTTTTCACTAAATTCTTTGAACAAAACCCACGTGCTCAGCCGAGAACCATTTTTTCTCTGTGTGGATCTCTCTCCTTCATCCTTTGCCCATGAAAAGCCAGAACTTGGGGAACTCAAAGGTCAGAAGAGCAGTTTCCAAAGTGGGGTACAGACTACACAAGGGGTACAGAAGATGGTCCACTGAGGTCATGTGAAAGAACAATTAGTCCTTTCACTTATACTTATTTTTTATCTGGAAGTAAGATTTACCAATATTAAATATATGGATAGATGAAAGTACATGTAAGTAATTTATAAATGAATAGGCATATTTTGGGGGTGCATTGTCAAACAGTTTTTACTGGTGGGATGTGTGGCCCCAAAAGTTTAAAGACCACCTACTAGTTAGAAAACCTCGTAAACTTCTGATGACTCAAATTCCCCCTCCAGCTAGTCCCCACCGTCACCCCTGTCAGGGACAATGCTAACTCTCAAGATCAAACCCAGTGCTTAAAGGGCAGCTGCGAGAAGGGCAGAGGTGAGGAGGTTATCCAGAGAGACCCAATCTATTGGTCGAGCCCTGAAATGAGTGTTGATCCATCCCTTTAGGGAAAAGCTTTCTGTCAGTGTTGCCTGTTTCCCTTGCTCTCCTCCCCAGCCCAGGGAGGAAATGTCTACTTACTACCCAGCTATCCTAACTGAACTTCTGAGAGACATCAAGTTATTGTTGCCTGGAAACAACCCAGTGGGCAGCCTTGAGGAGTGGGGATTTCCAATAAAGTTTCCTTGTGGCTCTGTGAAGTGGATAAAGTTAAATCTCTGCTTGTAGAGCCAGGTGAGCCAGGCTGTGAGCCAGGTGGACCAGGTAACAGCCCCCTCCTCTATCCAGCCTTGCCTTCCTTTGTATCATAGGGCCCAGAGCGAGCCAGCCAGGCAGGCACAGCAGTTTACAGACTCAGCAACCTAAGAGCCTCTGGGAAGTCTACTTGAGCAGGAAAAGTGCACCAAACACCCCCCACACTCCTGTCAACTCGTAAGATCTTCCATGACTCCAGGAGAGTCTGTCCTCTGCTGTCATCATAGCAAATCTGGGGAGTATGCCTTTGGCACCTCCCAGACAGTGCCACCAAGTTCACGGAGTTCTCAGCTTTGTACTTGCTCAGGGAGAGACAGGACTGGGGGCCTGGGGGCCTCAGACTGTGAGAGCTGCCTTCTCTTCCATGTACTGTGTATATCAAATGACAAGGGGCAGTGCTGGCCCAGGGCCAGGATATGCCCCAACCATGAGGTGCTAGGTGTCAAGGTGACAGGATGAAAAGTCATGTAATTGCTGTCCTCATTCACTGAACAATGTGGTAATTACTTAATTGAAGATGAAAGGACTATTTGCCGGCAGTGGTGGTGGTGTTTCCCATTTCACTTCTGTCTTCAACATGCCCTTTCTTTCTTCCCAGTAATGACAATAATTTGCACTTTCAAGACTGTCATTTCTGATTTATTCTTCCCTGCTATTTCATTCATTTCATGACAAACCAAAGGGAAGTCAGAAAAAGATTTTCATCTTTAAAAGGAAAAGGCTGGACAAGTATTCTTTGCCCTGATAAATGCAGACCATGTGTCATGAATGCTCTACCACCGAAAACAGACTCTATGAATCAGTGCTTCCACCCTGTTTGTAATTTGGGTCTTTGTAGAACCATCCTGGTGATGAATGAGTTGCTGTCCTCAGTCTGGCAGAAGAGAGGTTCTTCTTTGTCTTTAAATGACACTGTTATTGTCTTTTCTGTGCCCAGTAGCAATTCTTCCTAGTGACCCTGGTCTGTTGAAATTTTGACTGTCTGTGGTACAACAGCTCTGCTGATGCCACTTGGCCAGTTGTCAGCTTGGTGCCCATTGATCATTGAACTGTCTAATGACAAAGGAGTAAGTCACCCAGCCTTGACTTGAAGCAGTTAGGATTCTGTTCCCCTGGCCCCCACTCTGTCTTTGATTGCAGGGGAAAGTGGGCGTCCTGGATAATACTAAAAAGACAGATCTAAATGTGGTTGGAAAGTCTGTTCCAGGCATCGTCAGAGCTGGGCTGTAACGGTGGATAATTCTGGACCATAGCTCCTGGTAGGGCCCCATCTACCCTCTGTGGGTCACAAACCATTAAAACTAGGAACTTTCTCAACTCTGCATTTTCCCACATTATATTCAGTCCTCTGGAATGCTTCCCTCTCTGACTTTGAAAACTCCTACCCATCCTTTAAGAAGGCTCAGTTCAAAAGTCACGTCCTCTCTGATGGTTCCTGATCCCTCCCCAGCCCAGGAGAATCCTAGTGTAGCCCAGATGGTTGGAGGTAAGAGTAGGATCCATGCCACGAAAAATCTAGGTTCAAATCTACACTGCTTCAAACCCCTAATTCTATTTCCCTTAAAGCCCAAAGACTTTCCCAAAAGCCTGTGAATTTGTACTTATGGAGATCAACGGTTTTGTGTCCTTATTGCAGCCTCCGTTTTGTATTGCATCAATCCAGAAGGGAAGTTTAACCCTTTCACCATTTGCACTTAAAACAACAGCAACAACTAAGAGATCAACCAGCCCTGTAGTAGACCTCACTGAAGGGTTGATGGGCAGCAGGAGTTGGCAGAGGCTGGGAGTGGGGGAGAAGTCGGGGAGCAGGGGCATATAGCATATCACCTAGTAGCTGAAAATCTAATTTAGACCTTCCTGTTCCTCAAAAGTCTTTTTTCCAAACAATAGTGGGCTCCCCCCGCAGCACCAGTCTCCTCCTGTGCCCTGACTCCTCGTCTTTGACCTACAGAATGGCGTGGCCAACTCCTAGGGCCTCTCTGATGCCCTGACCCCACTGAAAACTCAGGGCATAAGTGTCCCACTTTCTGCCCCAATCACTTACCCAGAGACAGTTCTCTACCTGCTCAGAGCACTGGGACTCACTGTTAAGATATCATTCCCCACCTAGTTACATGATCCACTCCTTCATTTGTATATAGAGCATTTTGTGTGTTTCCCTATTTTCATCCCATTCATACAGATATATGTCATTTATGTGCATGTCTGGATTGATATGGTGCATTTTGTCTAATCCATGATTCGTGGTGAGACACTGAAAAGTTCAGAAGGGAAGTGACCTGAGCAGATTTGTGAGTTTATTTTTTTTAATAGCTCTGAATTTTTAGTGTAAGGAACATATTGTATCAGGGCAAAGAGACTGTAGATAGACAAATTAGGAGACTTCCTATAGAGTCCAGGAAGAAATCAAGACAGCTTAGATTAGGACAGTGAGGAAGGAGAATTTTTGTTGGATCCAGAAGACATTTTGGAGGCAAAAATGGGATTTGGGAATTGGTTGGATATGGATAGTGAAAAAGATTGAAGTGCGAAGGATGCACACAGACCTCTGGCTGGTTCTATTCATTGAGCTGGGGGCTGGGGAAGGAAGACTCCTTTTTGGATATGTTTGATTTGAGATGTTGGTCAAGTGGAGAGGTCTGGGAGGTGGGTGGATCCACAACTGTAGAGATCAGGCTGAAGTTAAAGATCAGAAAGCTGTTAGGACCTGGATGGAGCTAGAAGCTGTGCCTACGGATGGGATCACTGATGGAGCTTATAAAATAGGATAAGGACCGAGGGCCCTGGCCCTGAACTGGACTGGCAGAGGGAAGAGCAGTCAGAAAGGTAGAAGGAAAATCAGGAGAGAATGATGTCTCAGGAAACAAGGAAGTTTAAAAAGGAAGTGAATGAGTGGCTACTGAGCAGTCAAGTAGTATAAAGACTGGAAGACATCAGGGCTCTGATTTCATGACCGGATTGCACTAACCAATATAGAAATGGAAGCACAAGGTTGAGCAGAATCTCGATAAAAAGATCAAGTTGGGTCACATTGAGTTTAAGGTGCTCCTGAGACATCCTGATGGAGATAACCACGTGAAGATTATAAACACACATTCACTCACTGAATTCAGCAACATGTCTTAGTGTCTAGGCTTTGCCAGGCTGGTACCCAGCACGAGATAGGCTGGGCGGGTTGGAGGGGCAGGGGGTCAAAGATCTGTGCTGAGCATCTCAAATCCACGAGTCTGGCTCATTCTCTGTTCTTTCCTGTTCCTTCACGGCTCCTTCATGATGCCTTTTGCTCCTTTATTTTGACTGAATGACACATTTGGGATTTGGAAAATGTGTTCCTGCTGCAAAAGAACTTGGATTCCCTATGATCTTGAGCATCTGTATTACACCCTGAGGCTCTGAACTGTGTGGGTGGAAAGGATACTCAGAGTTCCCTGGGGTGCTTTTTAAGAATACACACGCCGGGACTTCCCTGGTGGCGCAGTGGTTAAGAAGCCGCCTGCCAATGCAGGGGACACGGGTTCGAGCCCTGGTCCGGGAAGATCTCACATGCCGCAGAGTAACTAAGCCCATGCGCCACAACTACTGAAGCCCGTGCTCCTAGAGCCCGTGCTCCACAACAAGAGAAGCCACCGTAATGAGAAGCCCGCGCATCACAACGAAGAGTAGCCCTTGCTTGCCGCAACTAGAGAAAGCCTGCGTGCAGCAACAAAGACCCAATGCAGCCAAAAACAAATAAATTTATTTTAAAAAAAAGAAAGAATACACATGCCATATATCTGGAGAAAACTCTAATTCGAAAAGATACACGCACCCCAACGTTCATAGCAGCGCTATTCACCATAGACTAAGACATGGAAGCAACGTAAATGTCCATCGACAGATGAATGAGTAAAGAAAATGTGGTACGTATATACAATGAAACATTACTCAGCCATTAAAAAAGAATGAAATAATGCCAGTTGTGGCAACATGGATGGACCTAGACATTATCACACTAAGTGAAGTAAGTCAGACAGAGAAAGAAATATCATATGATATCACTTACATGTGGAATCTAAAAATAAATGATACAAATGAGCTTACTCACAAAACAGAAAGAGACTCACAGACATAGAAAACAAAATTAGGGGATTTCCCTGGTGGTGCAGTGGTTAAGAATCCGCCTGCCAATGAAGGGGACACGGGTTTGAGCCCTGGTCCAGGAAGATCCCACGTGCCGCAGAGCAACGAAGCCCGTGCACCACAACTACTGAAGCCCACATGCCTAGAGCCCACGAGCCACAACTACTGTAGGCTTCGCACCCTAGAGCCCGTGCTCCACAACAAGAGAAGCCACCGCAATGAGAAGCCCGCGCACCACAATAGAGAGTAGCCCCTGCTCGCCACAACTAGAGAAAGCCAGCGCAGCAACAAAGACCCGACGCAGCCAAAAAATTAATTAATTATTTTTTTAAATTAATTAATTAATTATTTTAAAACAAAATTATGGTTACCAAAGGGGAAAGGGGGGAGGTATAAATTAGGAGTATGGGATTAATAGATACACCCTTGTATATATAAAATAGATAACCAACAAGGACCTACTGTATAGCACAGGGAACTATACTCAATATCTTGTAATCATATATAAGGGGAAAAATCTGAAAAAGAATATATATATGTATATATATATATATATGTATAACTGAATCACTTTGCTGTACACCTGAAACTAACACAACATTGTAAATCAACTATACCTCAATTAAAAAAAATTTTTAAGGAATACACATGCCAGCCCCCATCCCCCTTACAAAATCCTAACATTTCACACACTTCTACTCCCTAATCACCTCCCTACCCTTGCCCAAGACACTAGTGATGCTGAAAGTAGGTGTTCCTGAGTTGGAAGGTGACTCAGAGACCAAGCAGAAAGAGTGGAGAGGAGCGAAGAAAGGAGTGGCAAGGTCCCCAGGTTTCCTGCCAAGGCTGCTGGGTCAGTGGCAGCTCCATTAGTGGAAACAGTGAGAACAGATTTGGGCATTAGAAGTACTTTCTCTTGCTCTGAAGTTTGCTCAAACTTTCGCTTGAACTGATTTTGCAATCTCCACATTTTGTAATTAGCTACTGTGAAAGACATCTAAAATGATCATTCTGAGTAACTAAGAGAGGTCCTTCATGGACTGCTTGTACCATTTCCTCCACTATTTGTAACTTAGCATTCTGGCTGTACAGCCTGGTGACTGAGTTTATGGCTAATAATTTCTAATATTTTCACAACATCCTAGCTCATGCATGAAGACAAATCTCATCCCATCTGTTTTTTCTGCTAATGGGTCAGTGATGTCCCCACAGCTAAATTATAGCAATTATATAGAAAATAACATGTTTACTTTGAAAAGCCAGATTTGGTTTTCGTGGCTGGGTAGTTTTGACAGATGCACAACTGTTTCTAAGAGGGTGAAGGTCTTTACTCTTTTACATCTGTAAGAAAAAACCACATGGAATCCCTTTCTGCAGTTACCGTAAAAAATGCTATTGAGGATATTGTCCATTATATTGCCTGGGGTCCTTTATTTTGGAATTATACTCCAAGAAGCAATGACATTGCCCTCCAAACTCACTGCTATTACTGACAGCTCTGCAAATTTTCATGTTTCTGTGGAAAAGTATTATTATTAAAGATGCCTAATATTCAAAGGGGACTGAGGTGAGCTGAACTCAAGAGTAGATTTTCTTTTATTTAATCTGTTTTCTCACTCTCTCTCTATGTCCTACCCATTTCTCAAAGCTGAATGGCTTTATTTACATAATTCTCCATGTTTGTTTCCCTTCCTCAAAGATGCTTTTGATGCAGAGTAAATTCCTCTCCATGTTTATTTTTCTTTAGCACAAGGGGAATTCTAATGCATTTCCTTTTTGCCAGTAGCTCATGATAACCAGGGTAACCCAAGTGGAAGAGATCTGAGACCCTACCTGGTGTCATGGATATTTGGAAATAGCTGTCTCCTCTACTTCAGCGCTATCCCCCTCATCCTGACACCATGATGCCACTGAATGCAGCTGTGGGGTTGCCTGTCCACTGGGCTCAACTGTCCTCTGCTGGTGACCACCACTCATAACCCAGCCTTTGGGAGGCACACTTCCTTCCCTTTGCTTCCAACACACCACCTCCTGATTTTTCCTCTTATCTTAACAAACACATAGGCACAGTTTGAGCAGAGAAGGAGTCACTATTTCCAACTCCTTTGGAAATAGTGTGACCAATGATATGGAAGAAAACCAACACAGGGTGATGTCATAGAAGCCAAGAGAAGAAAGGAGTAGTTCACTTCATCAAATGCTGCAGAGAGGACCAAGTCAGATGGAAACAGTGAGATGGCATTGGGTTGGCAATATGGAAGTCAAGCACACTTGGGCACGGATGGTCTCAGCATAACAGTGGATGTGGAAGCCTGTTTGGAGGGGTTAAGGAGAGATGAGTCATGAGCAAGTGGAGAGAGTGATGATAGACAACTCTTTGGAAGAGTAGAGAAATGGGTCCTGGCAAGAAAAGAATATAAGTCAAAGGGATTTTTGGTTTTGTCCTTTTAAGATGGAAGATTCCAGAGAATATTTGCATCCTGGTGGAACTAATTCTCTCTATATAGAGATATTATAAATGCAAGAGGGAGAGGGGGATACTTCCAGGAGAAACATCTCTGAAAGGGCAAAAGAGGAAAGCAGGGATACTTATCCATGGTAACAAGCTGGCAAGGCAGACAGCAGAGGTACAAACACAGTGAGATTTGGAGATTTGGTGACTGGATGATGTTTGTTTCCATCTGATTGCTTCTATATTCTTAGTAAAATATGAACAAGGTCATCAGCTGAGAAGGAACACAGGGGATGGAATTTGGGTTTGAGAAGAGAGAAGATGTATGAAATCATCATTGTACAGAGTGAGAAGAAGAAAAACATCCTAGGAAGTGCAGTAAGAAGTGTGGCGCTGACTGTCCATTTGGGATTTGTGGTCCAGAATTTTAAATGAGGCCAAGGTAAATAGAAATATTGCCTGGAAAGCACTTAGCCCTGACCTGGTACATAGTGCACACCCAATAAATGCAAGCTATTACTATTTTGACACATGAATATTTCTTCTTTTCTTTGCTTAGATGAGATACAATCCTGTCAAAAGAAAGAAGGAAGGAAGGGAGGGAGGAAAGAAGGAACTGAATCTTGGGTTACATTGTTTTACCAGTATTGCAAACCCATTAAATAAAGAAAATGTTTCCAATAAAGAAAGGTGATTAAACTCAAAAGTCTTGAAAATGTAGACCCAACGGCCCAAGAAACTGACAAAACATGAAGAGCATGAGGCTGTTACCAGAGCTTTGTCCAGCCCTGTGACATAAGGACATCATCGTTCTGGGATTACATACCATAGTAGGCAGACTATGATATGGGCATATTGAATGTAAAAAAAAATAACTGGTGTCTCAGTTAAAAGAGTAATAGAACCAATTAAGTAGCTCTCATATTAAAGTGAGCTAAGAAAAGAATTCAGGCAAGCTATTATTACAACGAAAATATCGCCATAAATTTGAGACTTGGGAACGTCACTGGTCTATCCTTGAAATAAGAAGCAACAACCTCCTACGCCATCCCACTTCCAGAAATTGTATGAGGTCCTATAACATGCAGCCTTAACTCCCACACTGTGGTCCTCGACCTGCCCTTATTGGGTGGGGAGAGGAGGCAGTGTCCTTGGAGAATAGAGCCAGCTGATCAATTAAAATCTGTTTGGTTTTTCTTCGTCTTATTGAGATGACCATACAGCTTGTGTCCTTAAATTTGTCAGTGTATTGGGGAAGGGAGGGATCAGTCTCTTCACAATGTGGTAGTGCACCATTTCTGTACTTCCAAGTTAAAGCTCAATGAAATGATGCTGTGTGGCTTTCCAAATGTATGTTCTCAGTACCCCTTTATAAAGAGCTTTTCTGAAACTAGGTGACTTACAACTATGATGTCCACTTTTCTTTCCCATGCTGTCAAGGGGTCTCATCTCCTCTGAGAGATACAAGGTCTCCGTCACCTCTGCTCGAGTATCACCAAGTCTCCATTCCCCTTCTCGGTGTCCCAAGGTCCCTCCAACACTACTAATTAAAATGCAACTCCTGGGAGTAGTCTTGGTTGTGTTCGAGTTGTAAAAGTCTGTCATTGTGATTTGTTAAAGACTTGGGGTGTGGAGGATTCCTCAGTCCCTGGCTGGTGAACATTTCTCTGTGCTACTACAAAATGGCAAAACTCTGTATTTCAATCTTTGTATATTAAATTCTGAAGCATTTACAGCAATTTTAATAATATACTTGCTTATGAAAGGTTATCCTGGCATGTCTGGGTTAATAATATTCTTTTGGATACAGTACTGACTTGATTTGCTAATATTTTATTTAATATGTTGACAATGAATAAGAGAAACTGTTTACTTTTTACTTTTTTGTATCCTCTTTTTATTACCATTTTATTGAGATATAATTCACATAACATACAATTTACCCATCACCATAATTAATTTTAGAACATTCTCATAACTCAAAAGAGAAACTACAGAACAAATGTATAGGTACCAAGGGGTAAAGGGGTGGGGTGGGAGGAATTGGGAGACTGGGATTGACATATTGATACTATGTATAAAATAGACAACTGATGGGAACATACTGTGTAGCACAGGGAACTCTACCTAATGCACTGTGGTAACCTAAATGGGAGGGAAGTCCAAAAGGAAGGGGATATCTGTATGTGTATGGCTGGTTCATTTTGTTGTGCAGTGGAGGCTAACACAACATTGTAAAGCAACCATACTCCAATAAAAATTAATTAAAAAAAAAGAAACTACATATTCAATAGCAGCCACTACCCATTTCCCCTCAAACACACCCCCAGCCCTAGGCAACAATTAATCTACTTTCTGTCTCTATAGCTTGGCCAATTCTAGACAATTCACCTAAGAGGGATCATACAGTATGTGGTCTTTTGTGACAGGCTTCTTTCATTTAGCATAATGTTTTCAAAATTCATCCATGTTGTAGCATGTATCATTCCTTTCATGGCTGAATATATTCCACTGTATGGATATACCAAATGTTGTTTATTAATTCATCAGTTTATGGACATTTGGGTGTCCTGGGTGTTTGAAAATTGGTATGCTTTGCATTGGGTACAAAGTTTTACATATATCTATTGCACCAAACATATTAATTATATTATTAAAAATACCTATATCTTTACTTAATTTTTGTTTACCTTACATGTCTGTTTCTGAAACAAACATGTTACTGTATTCCATTATGACTGCAAACTTTTCAATTTCTCCACATTTTTCTTTTCCTTTTCTGCCTTATATACGTTTTGCCAAGTTGTAAGGAATATAGAAGTTTGTGATTCACATTCTTGGTCCAATATAACTTTGATCCAAATGAACTATCCTTCTTTGTCCTACTTAATGTAATTTTTCTTGAATTCATTTTTCCTAATAATATTGTTATATCAACCCTACTTTTCAACTAGCAGTTGCTTACAATAACTTTTTCAGTCTTTGTCATTTGACCTTAAATGTGTCATAAATAGCTGCTATATAAAATTTTGTGACCATTTTTCATCAAAACTAAAGAGGTTACCTTTTAATAGAAAAATATAACATTCACACCTGTGATTACTGACAATTATGTACTTTTTACATCTTTATTATGACTTAATGTTTTAAATTTACTCTGATTTCTTGTTGCTCTTTTATACCTTTTCCTGTCTTTTGTTGGATTGAAAAATGCAAGAAATTTTTATTCTTCTAGAAATCACCCATAAAATATTTCACCCTCCTTACATACCAATATGATTTGGACATAACCATCATTTTTGCTGATTTCTTTATGCACCTATATTCTTTTATCCCATGTCTTTCTCTTCCTTGGGTTTTTAATTTTTCGGGAGTATATCATCAATATTGTCCATGGAAGTAAACTTTCTGGGTTTTTAAACATTTTGAAAATGCCTTTATTTTGCCTAAATACAGGATTTCAGGTTCAAAATCTCAGGATTTTAAAGATATTTCATAATCTTTAATAATCCAGTGTTGCTAGTATTTAAGCATGCAGTTTCCTCCATCAACTGATTTCTGGGTGTTTTGTTTTTCCTTTACGAGGAAAGAAATGTCTGACCCACTGATGGTACATCCTTGTTGTTTAGTGCTGGATTTAGTCTTCCCCAAAATATATCTTTTCTGACATTATTAGGGATCTTTTGATAGTGAAGATACCAAGTTAGCCATCTTGAGCCAATTACTGTTCCCTTCTCTTTAATGATAGTGTAACCCTTGATTATTAAGTTTAATGATCTATCATTCAAGTTCCCACTGCAGGTTAAGTAGGTTTCTAGAAACATGATTTTACTTTTGGCTTTTGCAAATACTCATAATAATGAGTTTTGCTCTAACACAACTCTGCTATTTTCAGTGATAAATAAAAGAATTAAGTCCTTCTTAACTTATAACGTTTTCAAGCATTTCATTTATATCACGCATTGCTAATATAACAATCAAGTGTTCACGATAATAAGTTGAGATTTTTAAGTGACTTTTTCTGACCTAGACACTAGATCTAGGTCCTCCTAGATGAGGAGTCCCACATCTCTCAAGAACTGGCCTGCATTAGGATCCTTGTTGAGTCACCAGGAGCAGCTGGTGGGAGGCGTGACCTCAGCGGTGTTGAATTCAGAGTGCAGCAGCTGAGGCAGATAGTTAGTTATGCTCACTGAAGCAGGAAACCTGAGCAGCACATCATCACAAGGCCGCCGCAACCAGCAACCTCTGGATGGATGAGGACCCGAGGTCCTCACCTGTTAGCATGTCTTCATGACTGGCTCATATAAGAAACAACTGCATAAAACCCACCATTGTCCTTCACAGTAGGCAAACTGCTGGGGACACTGTTCACTACATCACAGCAGCCCCTTTATGATAGCCCAAGAAAAACACCTCCTGTGGCTCTGGGCCAGGCAAAGTCATTCCTCCTGCACAACTAGTATGTTTTCATCCTGTAGACACATGGACTTCCTAGCTGATTTTCTCGTTGTCTTACCGTTAGGAAGTTAAAAGCGGATCTGGGGTCTATCTCTAGCTTTGGGGGCTTTTATTTCTCAAATATTCTAACTTTTTTTTTTTAATCTTCCCTGATTCCTTTAGTCAATACTACTGTTCTCTGCAAGTGATCTAAACTCCCTTCGGAAATAAGGCATGAAATAATCACCTTAAACTAGGCTGGTACCATTTAGAACTAAAAATACTAGATTTTAAGTGCTTTAATTTGTTCCTTTTATAACTTTACATATAGGTCAAATCCTTTCACTCTAAACCAGTGCTGTCAATAGAAATAGTATGTGAGCCATATGTAACACTGAATTTTCTAGGAGCCACATTTTAAGAAGTAAAAAGAAGCAGGTGAAATTGAGAAAATTTAAGTCTTCCAAAGGTCAGTGTGTACTTTATAGTGAGAGCACATCACAGTTTGGACCAGCTACACTACAAGTGTTCAATGGTCAGGTCTAAACACAAAAGCTATGAATGATGACCAGGGTCAGAAGAGTTTTCCAGATTATAATTACAACGTATCCGACCTGTATTCATAGTTGGCTTTGATTGAAGATTTCTGAGCTCCTGGGCGTTTCTGATGCAAACACTAGGTCTTAGGAAGTATAAGCTCTCCTGACAGGGGTAATGACCATGGCAACCCAAAGACTTCTGGATCTTTTTTAACTTGTCTATGTTCATTTGTTATTTTTTTTCTTGACTGGACCACCCTTGGCTCGTTCTAAGAAATAACATAATATAAAATGGTTTGGGGTGTCTAGTAACAAAGGAGGAAAACAGAAATAGAGATGCATTTTGCTTATTCTGAACTTCATCCAGAGTAGTATTAAAAATTACTTTAAAGCATGCTGATAAAGGTACAAGACCAGAAAACCACTGTAGGTGTAATCAACTAATGAACAACAAAAAATGTTTCATTCTCCTTGTTTTAGAACCAGCTCTAAAACTTTACACTTTAGTTTGGATAATAAAAGTGTTATTCATTTAAATCAGGACTAAAAGACCAAAAATGCAGTTAAATTCCTGAGAGTTGAAAATTTGATTTTTTTAGGGAAATTATTTAACCCATGAAAGCCTCCATTTCTACATGAATATAAACAGAGTAATAACTACATCACAGAATGGCTATGAAGATTAACAATACTGTGTATAAAGCTTACAACAGGCAAATAGTATGCACTCAATAAATGGTACCTATCATCATAGTTAATCGCTAAAGATTATTAAATCCTGGTATTCCTAACCTGGAGTCTGCAGATCCCTGGTCCATGGCTAAAATTGCGGGGGTGGGGGGATTCCTAAAATTGGATGGGGAAAAAAGACTCCACCTACATTTTCACTAACCTCTAACCCAAATTTAGCCTTTCCTCCATTATGAATGCTGGCAACATCCCAGTAGTACCTGAAGGATCTGTAACTTTGCACCAATAGAAGTCACAGATATTTTCATATTACACTTCTGATGCTACAGACATCTCAAAATATCTTTTGTTTATCACCTTTTTAAAATTCCAGCCTTTGTGAGACCTGCTGCTAGATCTTAACTAATGCATTAGTAAAGAAGCAATACTATGTTATCAATGTACTGTTTTTAATTTCAGTATAATAGGTTTCCTTTGTAATCCTACATGTTTTATTTCATGCACTTAAAGCATTATTCTGAGAAGGGGTCTATAGGCTTCACAAGACTGCCATGGCACAAAACAAGGTTAAGAATCCCGAACTTTTAGTCTATCTCTTTGCTTCCAGAAAGCGAACCAAGTTTGACAATTGAGCACCTGCCTGGGTGAGCCCATTCCCATAGTCTCAGGTTTGTTCTCCTGTGTTTAGCTTGATAGGAAGATATTACTGTTCTGGTATCAATCAACCTTCTGTCAATTAACCTTCCTGTTCAAGGTTCTGTATTTAAGTTGATGGGCTGATTTTCTGGTGTGTTCTGTCGACCTGGGGGACATACATGGCCCCACTGGATGCCAGGCCCCTGCTGAAGGTGGGCAGTGGTTCTGAATTGTGGTCCCACACCAGTAGCATCAGCATCTCCTGGCTGCTTGTTGGATTTGCAAATTCTCGGGTCACACCCCAGACGTCCTGAAACAGAAGCTCTGGGATCTATCAGTCTGTATTTTATTAAGCCCTAGGGGAGATGCACGTTAGAGTTTGCGAACCACCGCGCTAGGGCATCGGAGGGCAGCCCAATCCTGGGCAGGAGGCTCCCACCTCGACCCTTGGTAGGGACGAACAGGGTTCCTGCAACCGGACAAGGCGGGAGGGGAGGAGGAGAGGTGCTGAGGGGCAGCCATTAAGTCGAAAGCCGGGACTAGGGACCTTGTTCTGCTCCTGTACCCCGATTTCACTTACATTACCCAAGGCCTCGAGCGAGGGTGACTGATGGAGATAATCCCCCCCCAGCACCGAACACTCGTTGCTGCCACTGTACCGCGAGAGAAGGCGAGTCAAGGGAGAACCTGCGAGAGCGCGGGGAGTACAGCTCTAGACCTACGAGCTCTAGCCAGATGTCTCTGCAGCCCTCTGGACCCTTCCCGGCCCCGCCGCCCGCCGCTGGGGGGCGCACCCCCTGCTGGGAATTGAGGTCCCGGAAGCCCGCCCGCTCCAGGCTTTCCGGGCTCTCTTGCCTCGTGAAAACCACAAGTCCCAGGGCGCCAAGCGCGGGAGGGTCACGTGGGAGGGGCGGCGGGCGCGGCTAAATAGTCTCTGTCGGCCATTTTGTCGGAGAAGCCGCAGCGCCGCCTCTTCTCTCGCGTCCACGCATCCGTTGCTGCCGCCTCTTCCTCCGCCTCCTCCTTCGCCTCTTCCTGCCTCCTCCCGGCTTCCGCCGCCGATCCAGCCGCTTCCCAACCCCGGGGCGAAGCGTCTCCTTATTTATTTCCGTTTTCTCGCCACTACCGCCTCCTGACACGGTGATCCGGGCGGGCCCCGCAGGAATTTTATCCCCTCACCGGCCTCACACTAGTATCGCATGTCCACTATCCAGAACCTCCAATCTTTCGGTAAGAGCGGGTCGCCCCACCGCCCCTCCCGTCCCCCCACGTCCCCTGCGCGCCTCTCGGCCGGTAGGCCACCGCTGCCCGCCCTCGCCGGGGCCGCTCCCCGGACCCCCGCCCCAAAAGGCCCCCGGCCGCCCTCCCCGCACCCCGAGTGGGGCTTTGTCTCGGTGCCCGGAAGATGGCGACCGGGCCCCTGGCGACCCCCTCTCCGAGGGCGGCCCCCGGAGCCCCGGCCGCGGGCCTTGTGCCGCCCCCTGCCCGCTCCTGGACCCTCCTGCTGCTCGCTTCTGCTCCCTGCCACCTCTGCGACCCTGTTCCGCCCCCAGACTTGCCCTGCTGATCGCCAGGCGGGACGCCGGCTCGGGCTGGGGCATCGGCGTCCATTAGCGGTCGGGGTGGTTCGTGGCTGCTCTCGGGCGCATTTAGTAAAAGATGCTGCGGATCAGGCCTCTGATCTGTTACAGGGCAGTGGGCCAGTCTTCCCTACTTGCGTAGTAATACGTAAAATTACTCTTGATATACATATATAGATCTTTTTTCGAGGCAGAGTTAGGGTTAAATTATTGGGGTGGCATTTGTGAATGTTTCTGTTGTCATCAGAATGTAATCGAGATGACGCACATTTTTATAGTGGCTCTAAAATTAAGGTCTTAAAATCTCTTTTCTCTCATTAGAGGATTATGTTCAACGATAACATCTAAAACAACGTTTTTCTGTTCCGGTATCAGTGGACATACCTGTTTAAAATCTCTTTTTGTGAAAGTACCTTGTAGGTTTTATTAATACTCTACCCTTATCACTCCCCCACATCCGCACCTGCAGAAAGAAAGCAGAAGCACTAGAACCTTCTTTGCTGAGTTTCTAGATTGTAGCGTAGCTGTATCTGGAAATTACTGACTAAAAGATATTTTCCTGCTTTGGATTTTTTTGTATCCCTTTGCAGACCCCTTTGCTGATGCAACTAAGGGTGACGACTTACTCCCGGCAGGGACTGAGGATTACATTCATATAAGAATCCAGCAACGGAACGGCAGAAAGACACTGACTACTGTTCAGGGCATTGCAGATGATTATGACAAGAAGAAACTTGTGAAAGCTTTCAAAAAGGTAAAGGTGTTAGAGAGAAGAGATTAAAATATAGTTATTGACACACACGTCTAAATAGGATTACGGTTCACACCTTTTACTTCACGTTAAAGTGGGTTAAAATGATTGGACCCAAGGAAACTGTGTTCATACTCTTAATTAACATCCAGATAATCTTAGGGTGAAAGTAAAATATCATTGTATTTGACTCAGTTATGCTGAATCTACTTCTTCAGAAATTTGCCTGTAATGGTACTGTGATTGAACATCCTGAATACGGAGAGGTTATTCAGCTTCAAGGTGACCAAAGAAAAAACATTTGCCAGTTTCTCTTGGAGGTGAGTGATTGGGTGCTTTATGTACAACCTTGAGATTGCTTCTAAAATTGTATTTAAGGGCAATGTGAATTATTACCTACTTAGTAAAAAAATCATGTGAATGAAGCACATTAGTTGTACTTATTTGGGCAGGAGTACCAGTTTATTTTGTCATTAGAATGACCTGATCATTCCTGTGTCCGTTTAGGATGTTTTGTGGAATGTCAGGATATTCAAATATGTGTTGAGTTTTTGTTATTAACAGTTTATGCCACAAATACAGTGTTGCAGTAACCTATTAACAATGATTCTTTTTAATGACTGCTCTGTCTTCTTAGGAATGAATTTATGTGTTACCCAGAGTGATTCTGCTAAATTAAATTTTATTTTGCAGGTTGGCATTGTCAAGGAGGAACAGCTTAAGGTTCATGGATTCTAAAATGAACCTAAATACGTGGAGAATTTCTTGAATAATTTTGTTCTCTAAACCAAGTTTGGCTGCCTTGTGAAATGATTCTCTGCAGTAAACGGACTTTTCATTTATTTAATCATTCAAACTTTCATTCACATCTGCATGATTACAGAAAACATGGGGTATGTAGGCTAGTAACACATAAGAAAATTGCAGTAAGATGGTAATGAAACCCCATATTCATCTTAACATGTTTCCAATGGAAAATATTTTGTTTTGAGTGTTTATTTGTTTATTGTTCAGTTTATTACTTTTCACTTGATTAAATTTTTTTGTTGTATTAAACCATGTATGTTGCAGCTTAACAATAAAAAAAAAAATCTATGAATCCTTTTGTGAGCAGTTAGGCTCCCAAATCTAAGCAAGTAATATACACATATAGTTTGTTTTTCATAATTGTCTCATTCTGTGTATTCTTTCCAGTTGATTTCAGATGCTGTGAAGAGCTAGAGGAGAACCTTTGTTATATATGTAATTTTGTTCTTTACTTACTTAAAAATGAGTAGAAACAGTATAAACTCAGAGCCAAGAATTTGCCAGAATGTACTGTTAAATTTTTGAAAAGAAAATGAAGCATAGTTTAAACTTACGTATTGGCACAGAGAATTATTTTATTTATATTTATTGGTTATGTTAGTGGGGAGCCAACACAAGTCTATCCCTAAGTGACAGACAGTAAGTAAAGCAGGTTCCTGACATAAAATAAATTTAGTCACAGGCAGTGCCCTGCAAGTGTGGGTGGAAGGCATTGGGGTTAGGGTTAGGGTTAACTTCCTAGAGTGCTAGAAAGTGACAGAGTTGGGGTGCCAGCCAAGGGCTTCCAGCCAGAAAAGCCATGTTCTTTCACTAAGTCACGGTTTGGTATTCACCAGAGGAAGTAAGAGCCAAGGGCAGTGGTGCATGGGTGTTGAGGGTAGGGTGAGAAATAAAGAGAATTCACAGTTCTTAATTACGAGATTTCTGCAGCTCATGCTCTTCAGTTCAAGACTTCTGCTTTTTATTGAGCTGTGATTATCTGCTCAGTTACACAAGCTGTATCATTAAAACCATTTAGCCAAGGCAGAGAAATACATCTACAGTAGTCACCTCTTTATCCAAAGGGGATACATTCCAAGACCCCCAATGGATGTCTGAAACTGCAGATAGTATCAAACGCTATATATATTATGTTTCTTCCTATACTAAGCGGCAGATAGCATATACAGTGTGGATACGCTGGAGAAAGGGATGAATCATGTCTCGCCCAGATGGAGCAGAATGGTGCAAGATTCCATCTCCTCACGCTACCCAGAATAGTGCCCAATATAAAACCTATGAATTATCCCTAGAATTTTCCATCTAATATTTTTGTTTTGGACCATGGGTAACTGAAACTGCAGAAAGTGAAATCTTGGATAAGAAGCGAACTATTGTGTAGATGTGTGCTTTTTAGCTTAATGCAGTGGGATAATGGTGTGAAAAATGTCACTGCATTCTGTACCGGCTTAACCTTTCCTCCTGCTTTGATGATGCTGCTTTTGGAAAAACAAAATTAGCCCCCACAGAGTTTACCGCTGAAGGATACTTAAGTAATAGGTTTTGTTACATTCTCACCCCATCATACCTCTAATCAAGAAAGACTGGGAATATTGAGAAGTAAGTACACCAGAATATAGTGCCAAATTTGGTAAGCTGATTTCTGGAAAACAGCAGTATAATACGACCAAGAAGATCAAGCGGCATGGGAGAGTTTTCCAACTTAATTGAGAAATCCTCACTTTCTACCTGTAACATTTTGTAATGATTCCACCTCACATTGAGAGGTGCTGTGGAAATCGTTATGAAAATGATAAAGCAGAAATTTACATTAACACGCACATTCAAGTGTTCATCTATGGAGATCTGAGGTAATGCCCAGAAAAGAATTGACTGTTGAGATTGATTGAACAAGAGGTGGACAGGACAAGGGAAACCTCGTTAGATGGAAAGAAAAAGGCCCCTCCTCATGGCCCCCACAGATAAGCTCTTGGCCATCACTTTATGTGTCAGGCCACTCCCACTAGATAGGATCAAAAGCCTTGAGTAATACTTCACTCTGGATTTTGTGAGGAGCACCTCTTTCTGATCCCTCAATCTGAGCCCCAGGTACCTGATTGGACTTGTCACCTGTAGGGCAGTCCCCATCTGATCCCTCAATCTGTGAGCCCCAGATACCTGATTGGACTTGTCACCTGTAGGGCAGTCCCCATCCTTGGAGCGAGAACAGTATCGTGCACCCTTGTCTTTGAGCAGTGCAATGGAAATAGCTACAGATTGCAATTTTACTGAAACCAGTCAAAGTCAAATCCCCTGTCTGGGAGCCTCAGAGATACCTAAGGACATAGCTTAAAGTTCTTGTCCACTTCAGGGACTGCAACACTCTTGTCTGCAAAAAGGACTAGTTGGCATTGTGTAACAGGAGGGAGAATATGCCCTACAAATGCAGTTAAAATAACCAGCCAAACGGTATCTCCTTGTGTCTCCTGTGTGGGGAGACTGTGATCTGCAGTTTTTTTAGTGGTCTGTACTTTGACGGTGCGAAACAAAAACTACCGAGTAGAGATTGTCCCTAGACCTCTAGGTTCAGCTGAGGCCTTGGTGAAGCCAGTAGGAGACTAACCTTTGGTTTACTGAGGCACAGCCGAGTAAACTGCTGCTATAGCAACGATGTCCTCTGCCCTCAATCTTGTCCCCACAAGATCTGGGCCCCACACAAGGCAGAGGAAAGCCTGGGGGTGCAGCCTGCTCTTCCTGTTCAGGAGCTCAAGTAAGAGCTGTTCTCTGAACCACCCTAGAAAGGGGGCAGCTCTGATCTATGGAAGGAATAGTTCTAGTTCCAATCAGGATGCAGTTAACCAAAATAACTTGAGACAAACAGAATGGTAACAGACTTCTGTGTGCCTCCTGTCACCAGCTGGGCTGCAGCTAAAGGAACGGGCAGTTAGAACTCAGGAAAAATCAAGCTCATTAGATTGCCCACACAAACTTGTTCCACTGGGCCTGTGAGGTTTCCCCACACCAAGCCAGAGTTCCATGTGGGAAGGAAATGAGGCAGGCGTGGCCCTGCCGTATCTAAAAACAAAGAATTCTCACTTGGCGGTGGACAGCAACCAGCTGGCCTCGCTTGACAGGCGATAGCCAGGCAACGCTGTGCTTGTCTGGGATCAAGGGGCCAAGTGCATCAGCCAGAATTAAGCAGGAACTAAACCATGTAAGGCGCCTTCAGCATTGACAGCTCCTTTCACAAGGTTATGCGGGCCTTTAACTCCCTTTTCATCTGGATAGTGGAAGCTTGGAAAAAGAAAAGTCATAAACCAGAGGAATGGCTATTTCTTCACTCCTGGAAAACCATTCAGGGTAGAACTACTGCCAGTAGAGGAGGGAATACCAAGCTGTCCCTGGATGTTCCTAATCCAGCCATTGTTGTGTCAGATGACATGCGGCCTGTGGGGATTCTCTGGCCTATATAGGGAACTTAAAGGGCAATTTAAACTCAGCATTGGCAGTGAGGATGCCAGTGTGAAGGGGATGGCTCACCCATTAGCTCATAAGTCTGATTTTGAACCTAGCAGGAGAAACAATAGATCTGCCCATGAACTGAGGGCATGATCTGAATCGTGGTGCCTTCATCTCAAACCAGTGAACAACCTACAAACTACTTTTCATGCAGAAAGCAATTACATAGAGATAAGCACCATTCATTCAATGCACAAAGGGGGCTAAAGTTCAAATCCCCTGATGGGAATTTAAGTGATCTTGACCCCCAAGCTGAGCTACTGCTGCAGCCCTCTGCTCTATCCTGAAGGGTCTCTGAGCCTATAGAATGGTCCAGAAGGAAACTAGCTGTAACCCCCAGGTTTGTCTCCATGTGTCTTTCATCCATTATCAGGACCCCAGGCCCACCTCCTCAGTCACTGGGCAAGGAACAACATAAAGGAGAGCGGAGATAAAATCAGAAAGTACTTTAATCCATGTCGATCATGACAAATTCCATGGGGAAAACATCACCAAGGATTTAGAGAGCAGTATACTTCCTTGAAGTAGGAAAAAGGCCCATCTACTCCCTGGTCACAAACATCCACACTGAGTGCCTAACTGCCATTAACTTGCTAAAAACTCAGGAAACATTAGCCTGATATTCAGATTAAACTATGAGAATCAGTAGCAACCTACTCGATAAACTAAGATTGTTGAAATGAAACAACATTGGGTATATATGGGATGATTCTTCAAGTAAGGACTAGAAAGGGTGGGAAGAGGGAGGGGATGATTAGAGCAAGTATGTAGTCCTTTAACACCCCCTTGTGGCCATTTTAAAAACTTGATTGCTCTTGGCAGTTCTCAGTAAATTACAGGAGGTTTAGGTTGTTGCAGGCATCATTAAAGCACTAGCTGACAGGTTTAATTTTGTCATCCCTCAAATGTTATGCAGAAATTGATCTAGCCAATGCCTTATTACTGCGATCCATAGAAATCTATTGCAGTTTGCTTTTACCTGAGAGAGAGAAGAAAATGCTTTCATGGTCTTGCCCTGTGGATGTATAAAGCCATCTCACCTACTATCTAGCACAGTGTTATTAGAAGGAATTTAATTCAAGTGTAAATAGAGACATCTGTTTATGGCCTCCAGAGAATGGATGATTAAGTTAGAAAACAATCGAGGCTCCTGCTAAATTGTCACCTGTTGAGGAACACAATCTGGAGTTTTACACACACACACACACACACACACACACACACACACACCGTAAATGCATGGCGCTCTCAATTTAAACCTCTGTCTTAGACCAATACACAGGTAAGTGTGCCTTTTTGGCTACTGGAGTCACACCCACTTAGAGGATCACTTGAACATTAGCAACTTTTGCCTGGGAAAAGCAGTGACTGGACTCCCTTAAAGACCTAACGTCCACAATGATGCCACTGCGTTAGGCCTAAACAACCCAGAACAGGACTCACTTGGCAGATTAATCATTAGTAATATACTTACTTGGAGAGCCTCTGGCAGATCTCACCTTCACAAGTGAGGGAAGCCTAACGGAAGCTCAGTGGCAACCTGGGAATTGTACTTTAGGGATTTGATTCTACATGAATCAAGGACAGCATCACAAGATGGGCATCTGACCAGGGAACCCCCCAGGGAGATACTGGGAGGTATTACATCAGAAAATGTATTATCTCTAACAATAAATCCTTTGACCCTTCCACATTTTTACCAAGCATTGTCCCTCATTTTCTCACTTCCCTTGCAATAAAAGTAAAAATGGCTAACCTCTTTTTAGCATTTGTAACACAGAGTTCTGAATAACTTACATATATCGGCTCATGCAGTTCTCAAAGACTTCATGACCCAGCACAGCTCCCTTGGCTTACCATCATAATTACCTCCTTGCAAATACCCTCATCTCCTTTGATCTTGCCTCCTTCCTTTATACTCATTTGTCAAAACCGCAACCCTTGTTAAACTCAACCACTGGCTCAGTACCTGCACGGGACAGCTGATGGCTGCTGAAGGAAAACAATCATTGTTTTCCCTCTCCCTTCACCCCCATCCTCCATCATACACAGCTGAAGGCTTTGCCTCATCCATCGTTGACATATTTGAAATTGCTTCATTTTTCCATCTCTAAATATTCTCATCTAGGGCAACTGTGCATACTGTCTTCTTTCCTGCTTATAATGGATGAAGGGTACTTGCTCCCATTAAAACCAACCCCTCAATTTGTATCCTGAGCATGGTCCCCTCTTCTCCATGAATTATCACTGTAATTACCCTCCTTTTTCTGAATCATCAATTTTTTTCCTCCCTACTGAATCCTTTTCATCACATAGAAATATCCCCTAATATTTCCCATCTTTCAAATACAGGCATACCTCGGAGACATTGTGGTTCTTTCCAGCCCACTACAATAAAGTGAATATTGTAATAAAGAGAGTACCACCATGCAGCCACTATGAAAAACAACATGGAGGTTCCTGAAAGAACTAAAAATAGAGTTGACATATGATCCAGCAATCCCACTCCTGGGCTATATCCAGACGAAACTAATTCAAAAAGATGCATGCACCCCAATGTTCATAGCAGCACTATTTACAATAGCCAAGACATGGAAACAACCTAAATGTCCATCGGCAAATTAATAGATAAAGAAGATGCGGTATATATATACAATGGAATATTACTCATCCATAAAAAAGAATGAAATAATGCCATCTGCAGCAATGTGGATGGACCTAGAGATTATCATACCAAGTGAAGTCAGAAAGAGAAAGACAAACACCATATGATATCACTTATATGTGGAATCTAAAATATGACAGAGATATGTTATGAACATATCTATGAAACAGAAACAGATTCACAGACATAGAGAACAGACTTGTGGTTGCCAAGAGGGAGGGGAGGTGGAGGAGGAATGGAGTGGGAGTTTGGGATTAGCAGATGTAAACTATTATATACAGGATGGATAAACAACAAGGTCCTACTGTAAAGCACAGGGAACTATATTCAATATCCTGTGATAAACCATAATGGAAAAGAATATAAAAAAGAATATATATGTATAACTGAATCACTTTGCTGTACAGTAGTAATTAACACAACATTGTAAATCAACTATACTTCAATAAAGTTAAAAAAAACACTAGAATCTTAACAAATATTTAAAAAAAGAGAGTACCATGAACTTTTTGGTTTTCCAATATGTAGAAAAGTTATACCTACACTATACTGTAGTCTATTAAGAGTGCAATAGTATTATGCCTAAAAAACTATGTATATACCTTATTTTAAAATACTTTATTGCTAAAAAGTGTTAACCATCAACTGAGCCTTCAGTGAGTCATAATCTTTTTCCAATAGTAACATCAATCACTGATCACAGATCACCATAACATATATAATAATAATGAAAAAGTTTGAAATATTGTGAGAACTACCAAACAGTGACACAGAGACACAAAGTGAGCAAATGCTGTTGGAAAAATGGCTCCAATAGACTCTCACCAAAGTGAGTACAGAGGGAACACACCTCAACACAACAAAGGTCGTTCATGGCAAATCCACAGCTAACATCATACTCAACAGTGAAAAGCTGAAATCTTTTCCTTTAGAATTAGTAACAAGACAAGGATGCCCACTCTTACCACTTCTGTTCAACATAGTATTATAAGTCCTAGCCACAGCAATCAGACAAGAGAAAAATAAATAAAAGGCATCCAAATTGGAGAGGAAGAAGTAAAACTGCTACTGTTTGCAGATGACATGATACTATATATAGAAAACATTAAAGATGCCACCAAAAAACTATTAGAACTAATAAGTGAATTCAGTAATGTCATAGAATACAAAATTAATATATGGAAATCTGTTACATTCCTATATACCAATAACATACTATCAGAAAGTGAAATCAAGGAAACAATCCTATTTACACTCATGTCAAAAAGAATAAAATACCTGAAAATAAATTTAACCAAGGAGGTGAAAGACCTATGCTCTGAAAACTGTAAGACACTGATGAAAGAAATTGAAGATGACACAATAAATGGAAAGGTATACTGTGCCCATGGAGCAGAAGAATTAATATTGTTAAAATGTCCATACTACCCAAAGCAATCTACAGATTCAGTGCAATCCCTATCAGAATACCCATGGCATTTTTCAGGAACTCAACTAAATTATCCTATAATTTATATAGAACCACAAAAGACACTGATTAGCCAAAGCAATCCTGAGAAAGAAGAACAAAAATGGAGGTATCATAATCCCTGATTTCAGACTATACTACAAAGCTATACTAATCAAAGCAGTAAGATACAGACACATCGATCAAGGGAACAGAATAGAGAGCCCAGAAATAAACCCCCACACATATAGTCAGTCAACGACAAAGGAGGCAAGAATATACAATGGGGGAAAGACAGTCTCTTCAATAAGTGGTGTTGGGAAAACTGGACAGCTACAAGTAAAAGAATGAAACTAGATTTTTTTTTTAATTTTATTTATTTATTTCTAATTTTTTTTTGGCTGTGTTGTGTCTTTGTTGCTGTGCACGGGCTTTCTCTAGTGGCGTCGAGCAGGGGCTACTCTTCGTTGCAGTGCACAGGCTTCTCATTGGGGTGGCTTTTCTTGTTGCAGAGCACGGGTTCTAGGCACACAGGCTCAGTAGTTGTGGCATGCAGGCTCAGTAGTTGTGACTTGTGGGCTCTAGAGCGCAGGCTCAGTAGTTGTGGCACACGGGCTTAGCTGCTTCGCGGCATGTGGGATCTTCCCGGACCAGGGCTCAAACCCGTGTCCCCTGTATTGGCAGGCAGATTCTTAACAACTGCGCCACCAGGGAAGCCCAAACTAGACCATTTTTGCACACCATGCACAAAACTAAATTCAAATGAGTTAAAGAATTAAATGTAAGACCTGAAATTATAAAAAATCCTAAAAGAAAACATAGGTGGTAAGCTCTTTGACTTTTGTCTTGGTGTGGAATTTTTGGATCTGTCCCCAAAAGTGAAGGCAACAAAAGCAAAAATAAACAAGTGGGACTACACTAAACTAAAAAGCTTCTGCACAGAAAAGAAAACCATCTACAAAATCAAAAGGCAACCTACTGAATGGGAGAAGATATTTGCAAATCCTATATCCAATAAAGGGTTAATATCCAAAATACATTAAGAATTCAAACAACTTAATTTCAAAAACAAACAAACAATCCAATTTTAAAACTGGGCACAGTATTGAGACATTTTTCCAAAGGCACAGAGATGGTCAACAGGCACATGCAAAGATGTTCAACATCACTAATTATCAGGGAAATGCAAATCAAAACCACAGGGCTTCCCTGGTGGCGCAGTGGATGAGTATCCGCCTGCCGATGCAGGGGACACGGGTTCGTGCCCCGGTCCGGGAAGATCCCACATGCAGCGGAGCGGCTAGGCCCGTGAGCCATGGCCGCTGCGCCTGCGCGTCCGGAGCCTGTGCTCCGCAACGGGAGAGGCCACAACAGTGAGAGGCCCACGTACCGCAAAAAAAAAAAAAACAAAAACAAAAACAAAAAAAACACAACGAGATATCACCTCACACCTGTTAGAATAGAGAGAGTGTGGAGAAAAGGGAACCCTCATACACTGTTGGTGGGCATGTAAATTGGTGCAGCCACTATGCAAAACAGTATGGAGGTTCCTCAAAAAAAATTAAAAATAGAGCTACCGTACAATCCAGGAATTCCATTCCTGGGTATTTATCCAAAGAAAATGAAAACACAATTTGAAAAGATATATGCATACCTATGTTCACTGCAACATAGTTTACTACAGCCAAGATATTTCCATATCCTGTCCATATTGATGGACAACCTAAGTGTCCATCAATAGATGAATGGATAAAGAAGAGGTGATATGTATATATACAATGGCACCCTCCTCAAGCTGGATCATCTTCACTGCATCTGTCACTCTCCTCAACCAGTGTATTTGGAGATATCAGGTGTTAACGTAGTTCTTTGAAGATAGTGCTTCTTTTTCACTTTCTAATTCTCTTTGTTGCTTCTCTTTGTTATAGTGTGGCAGGGATATCTTTTGTAAATTTACTAAGTTGAAAAAAAAATAGTAGCTGCAGTACCAGCACATGGCCAATAGCTAATGCTACTGACCTGCTTAAAGCCAGCCCTTATATTTCCTACATAGTCATCTAGTTTGTTTGCTTGCATTTGAGTTTGTTTTAGAGAAAAGACCTAAAAATGAGAAGAGATGGAGAGGTTCTACGATACTGGCTAAACTCTCAAGTGCTCCAGGCACTCAGGAAAAAAACATAATAAAAAATTTGGTTTAAAGGGAGAAGACTCAAATCAATAGAATTAGAAATGAAAAAGGAGAGGTAACAACTGACACTGCAGAAATACAAAAGATCATGAGAGATTACTACAAGCAACTCTATGCCAATAAAATGGACAACCTGGAAGAAATGGACAAATTCTTAGAAACGCACAACCTGCCAAGACTGAATCAGGAAGAAATAGAAAATATGAACAGACCAATCACAAGCACTGAAATTGAAACTGTGATTAAAAATCTTCCAACAAACAAAAGCCCAGGACCAGATGGCTTCACAGGCAAATTCTATCAAACATTTAGAGAAGAGCTAACACCTATCCTTCGCAAACTCTTCCAAAATATAGCAGAGGGAGGAACAATCCCAAATTCATTCTACGAGGCCACCTTGATACCAAAACCAAACAAGGATGTCACAAGGACAGAAACCTACACGCCAATATCACTGATGAACATAGATGCAAAAATCCTCAACAAAATACTAGCAAACAGAATCCAACAGCACATTAAAAGGATCATACACCATGATCAAGTGGGGTTTATTCCAGGAATGCAAGGATTCTTCAATATATGCAAAACAATCAATGTGATAAACCATATTAACAAATTGAAGGAGAAAAACGATATGATCATCTCAATAGATGCAGAGAAAGCTTTTGACAAAATTCAACACCGAGTTATGATAAAAACCCTGCAGAAAGTAGGCATAGAGGGAACTTTCCTCAACATAATAAAGGCCATATATGACAAACCCACAGCCAACATCGTCCTCAATGGTGAAAAACTGAAAGCATTTCCTCTAAGATCAGGAACAAGACAAGGTTGCCCACTCTCACCACTCTTATTCAACATAGTTTTGGAAGTTTGAGCCACAGCAATCAGAGAAGAAAAGGAAATAAAAGGAATCCAAATAGGAAGAGAAGAAGCAAAGCTGTCACTGTTTGCAGATGACATGAAACTATACATAGAGAATCCTAAAGATGCTACCAGAAAACTACTAGAGCTAATCAATGAATTTGGTAAAGTTGCAGGATACAAAATTAATGCACAGAAATCTCTGGCATTCCTATACACTAATGATGAAAAATCTGAAAGTGAAATCAAGAAAACACTCCCATTTACCATTGCAACAAAAAGAATAAAATATCTAGGAATAAACCTACCTAAGGAGACAAAAGACCTGTATGCAGAAAATTATAAAACACTGATCAAATAAATTAAAGATGATACAAATAGATGGAGAGATATACCATGTTCTTGGATTGGAAGAATCAACATTGTGAAAATGACTCTACTACCCAAAGCAATCTATAGATTCAACGCAACGCAAACTACCACTGGCATTTTTCACAGAACTAGAACAAAAAATTTCACAATTTGTATGGAAACACCAAAGACCCCGAATAACCAAAGCAATCTTGAGAACGAAAAATGGAGCTGGAGGAATCAGGCTCCCTGACTTCAGACTATACTACAAAGCTACAGTAATCAAGACAGTATGGTACTGGCACAAAAACAGAAAGATAGATCAATGGAACAGGATAGAAAGTCCAGAGATAAACCCAAGCACATATGGTCACCTTATCTTTGATAAAGGAGGCAGGAATGTACAGTGGAGAAAGGACAGCCTCTTCAATAAGTGGTGCTGGGAAAACTGGACAGGTACATGTAAAAGTACGAGATTAGATCACTCCCTTACACCATTACACAAAAATAAGCTCAAAATGGATTAAAGACCTAAATGTAAGGCCAGAAACTATCCAACTCTTAGAGGAAAACATAGGCAGAACACTCTATGACATAAATCACAGCAAGATCCTTTTTGACCCACCTCCTAGAGAAATGGAAATAAAAACAAAAATAAACAAATGGGACCTAATGAAACTTCAAAGCTTTTGCACAGCAAAGGAAACCATAAACAAGACCAAAAGACAACCCTCAGAATGAGAGAAAATATTTGCAAATCAAGCAACTGACAAAGGATTAATTTCCAAAATTTACAAGCAGCTCATGCAGCTCAATAACAAAAAAACAAACAACCCAATCCAAAAATGGGCAGAAGATCTAAATAGACATTTCTCCAAAGAAGATATACAGACTGCCAACAAACACATGAAAGAATGCTCAACGTCATTAATCATTAGAGAAATGCAAATCAAAACTACAATGAGATATCATCTCACACCAGTCAGAATGGCCATCATCAAAAAATCTAGAAACAATAAATGCTGGAGAGGGTGTGGAGAAAAGGGAACACTCTTGCACTGCTGGTGGGAATGTGAATTGGTACAGCCACTATGGAGAACAGTATGGAGGTTCTTTAAAAAACTACAAATAGAACTACCATATGACCCAGCAATCCCACTACTGGGCATATACCCTGAGAAATCCATAATTCAAAAAGAGTCATGTACCAAAATGTTCATTGCAGCTCTATTTACAATAGCCCGGAGATGGAAACAACCTAAGTGCCCATCATCGGATGAATGGATAAAGGTGTGGCACATATATACAATGGAATATTACTCAGCCATAAAAAGAAACGAAATTGAGCTATTTGTAATGAGGTGGATAGACCTAGAGTCCGTCATACAGAGTGAAGTAAGTCAGAAAGAGAAAGACAAATACCGTATGCTAACACATATATATGGAATTGAAGGGAAAAAATGTCATGAAGAACCTAGGGGTAAGACAGGAATAAAGACACAGACCTACTAGAGAACGGACTTGAGGATTTGGGGAGGGGGAAGGGTGAGCTGTGACAAAGCGAGAGAGGGGCATGGACATATATACACTACCAAACGTAAGGTAGATAGCTAGTGGGAAGCAGCCGCATAGCACAGGGAGATCAGCTCGGTGCTTTGTGACCGCCTGGAGGGGTGGGATATGGAGGGTGGGAGGGAGGGAGACGCAAGAGGGAAGAGATATGGGAACATATGTATATGTATAACTGATTCACTTTGTTATAAAGCAGAAACTAACACACCATTGTAAAGCAATTACACCCCAATAAAGATGTTAAAAAAAAAAAAGAAAAAGTGGTACACACATATAAAGGAATGTCATTGAGCCTTAGAAAAGAAGGAAATCATGACATTTGTGACATCATGGATGAACCTGGAGACATCACCCTAAGTGAAATAAGCCAGACACAGAATGACAATTACTACATGACACTACCCATATAAGGCATCTGAAATAGTCAAACTTATGGAATCAGAGAACAGAATGATGATTGCCAGGGCCAGGGGAGGTATTAGTAAAACCATACAAAGTTTTAGTTATGCAAGATGAATAAACCCTAGAGTCTACTACATAGCACATCACCTATAGTTAATAATACTGTGTGGTACAGTTAAAATTTGTTAAGAGAGTAGATTTTATATTAAGTGTTCTTATAATCCACCCTCAAATAATAATAAATAAAGAGGGTGGGAGGAAATTTTGGTGATGAATATGTTTATGGAATAGATTGTGGTGATAGTTTCATGATGTATATCTCCAAACTCATCAAGTTGTATACATAAAATATGTACAGCTTTTTGTATGTCAATCATACCTCATGAAAGGAGTTTAAAAAGAGATTCTCTTTTAAAGACAATACAACAAAATATCTGATTAATAAATAATTTTACCTTATTATATATTGAAATAATATTTTGGTTTACTGGGTCAATAAGATATATTATTAAAAGAATGTCAACTGTTAAAAAAAATGCAGAAAAATGTCCCTCTGGGGACTTATTCCAGAGGTCCAGGACCCCAGGAGGAAGAAGCATTTGCTACCCTGTTGTGGTGCACAGGCTTAGTTGCCCCGGGGCATGTGGGATCTTTGTTCCCTGACCAGGGATTGAACCCGCGTCCCCTGCATTGGAAGGCAGATTCTTTACCACTGTACCACCAGGGAAGTCCCTTTTGACAGTTTTTTGTTTTTCCTTTTTTAACATCCTTATTGGAGTATAATTGCTTTACAATGTTGTGTTAGTTTCTGCTGTATAACAAAGTGATTCAGCTATATGTATACATATATCCGCATATCCCCTCCCTCTTGTGTCTCCCTCCCACCCTCCCTATCCCACCCCTCTAGGTGGTCACCAAGCACCAAGCTGATCTCCCTGTGCTATGTGGCTGCTTCCCACTACCTATCTATTTTACATTTGGTAGTGTATATATGCCACTCTCTCACTTCATCCCAGCTTACCCTTCCCCCTCCCCGTGTCCTCAAGTCCATTCTCTAAGTCTGCGTCTTTATTCCTGCCCTTTTGACAATTTTAAGAAGGTGATTTGGCCATGGGCCCATGAGCCCCATAAGTACCCCAAATTTGTCGATCTAGCCATTTCTTATACCCATGAGATCCCTGAGGGAGCTGTGTACATAAGGAACAAGGGATATGTAGGACACAAAATTACTGCTTGGTCACTATGCACCTTGTGCCTGCACCTCGCTCTGCAGGTCTTCAGGGAGTCTTGCTCTTAGTTCCTGGCCCCAGTTTCCTTCTCCCAAGTCCAGCTTCTGAATGAAGAACAGAGGGACACATGAGACGGAGAGATGGCCAGGTTACCCCCAAGACCAGGTTTCCCTGAGTGGTTGAGAGGAGACCACTGCAGAGAGAGGCTGTGCTCAAAGGCACCAACTTTTACCAGCCATGCTTGTTCCCATGGAATGTCACCCTCCACCCCAACCACCAAAAAATCTCATTATTAGACTAGAGCTGACTCACCCTGAAATACATGCACTGAAGCTTCAGGGCCCTCACCTGAAGAGGCCTCCTCCAGGTTCCCGAGCCCAGATTTGCATTCATATGTTTTATTTTTCCTTTCTTAAAGAATGTCTCTATAACTGTATAAGCAACAGGTCCCTGCAGATCGGGGATGTTCCTGCTCTCAGAAATTTGAGTTGGGAAACTGGGAAATAATCCAGCAGTGAGTAGCAGGCACTGTGGCTTTCTGAAGGGAGTCATGCTAGAGGTCCTGAGGGGAGCAGGAGCAGTGGGCAAGCCAAAGCTTTGCCTAAGCTGGAATGATGAGGCCTCAGTAGGTGGGGAGGGCTACAATGAAGGTGAAAGTGCCTCCCAGGTGGCACTTGGGGTGGGGGAGTAAATGAGTAAATGAGATGATGTGTATAAAGGTCTGAGCATGTGCTCTACAGAGTCAATGCTTGCTAAACTTTATTATTATCACTATTACTATGATTATTATTATTTGCATTGTTACCATGTTACTGCGAAGATCTGCAACGTCCATTTGCTGAGGTCCCTGGAGCTTCCGTGGACCCAGTTTCAGTCACTTCTAAGGCCTGGCACAACTAAGGTTTCTTTTGCTAATTTCCATGAAAGTCTGTCTCCTTGTATTCTTGTGATAAACTCCCATTTTGCAGTGGATAAGGTCTAACTCTGGCAGGCACCATCTCACTGGCACCTCTGGCAAGGTAAGGCAGGTGACCTAAGCCCCATTTCACAGGTGAGGAGACTGTGGCTCCAGGAGCTTCTGGGCCTCACAGAAAGTTCCAGAGCCAGAGTGTGATGAGGCCAACACTTGACCTAGATAGAAGGTGCTTCTTCTGATCGTCCAGTGACCTCTCTGAGCAGTTAGGTCAGTTTGGCAGTGGCTGTAAAAACCACCCAGCGGTTTGGACAGTCATCTCCATGGCACCTTCCTTGCTTGGGTTCCATGTACATATCAAAGTGCCTTTACTTCTTTCTTAATTTTGTTTCCCAAGTAAGTAGCCCCTCCCATTGGTCCTCTTATTCAGTCGGCTTTAGGTGGTTTGTGAGAGTGTGGGCAGCATGGACCAGTCCACCCTGGCTCTGCTCTGGATGGAAATCCAAAGCCGCAGAACTGAGTGCACCCCCTCCACTCCACGCCCACACCCACAGCAGGTCATCAGGCTAAGTGCTCCTTGACACCCATCAGAGTCAGGTCTGTCCCCAAGAAACCTTTTCCACCTGGTCTTTTAAAAATGGCTGCTTGAGGGGCCCAGGATGGGGAGACTGCAAGGCTTGGGGACCAATTTGATTATTAACCTGAGAAACCACTCTGCATTTGCTACCCCAGACTCTCCCCACACTGGTTCTCTGTGTTTTCATTACCATATCCTTCAACATCTTTTTACCCCCTTTTCAAGAGAAAAAGAAAGGTGTCCCACAAAATTGCCAGGGGAACTGATTACACACAAGCCCGGGAGGGAGGTTCAATGTTACCAGGAGTCCTTGTGCTGCCCTTTCGAAGGCTCACCTGCACTAACGACCCAAGAGGAAACAGGCAGCCCCATCTACAGTAGAGTTTCACCTTTAATTAAACTTTAATTCATTCATGCCTTGTCCCTGGGGCCACATGCTGCTGGGAATCAGCGCCAAGTAACCTGGACTCAGGCCAGGGCCTCACAAAACACGCAGAGGCATCACTGAGTAAAACTAGCTTTTCCTGACTATTAAATCCAATGATCTACTCAGGGGGTCAAAGGAATCCCCTGGAGCTGCCTATGGGCAAAGAAGACAGATGCTTTCATAAACGCCCCCACACCACCACACACACACTTGAACAAATTGTGATTATACAGTTATCCATTTAAATTCATCTCATTTCCGGTGGAAGCCGCTGTTAATACTTTGCATCTATACAGTTTTTCTTCAAAGTGGGATTATACCGGGGCTTCCCTGGTGGCGCAGTGGTTGAGAGTCCGCCTGCCGATGCAGGGGACACGGGTTTGTGCCCCGGTCCGGGAAGATCCCACGTGCCGCGGAGCGGCTGGGCCCGTGAGCCATGACCGCTGAGCCTGTGCATCCGGAGCCTGTGCTCCGCAACGGGAGAGGCCACAACAGTGAGAGGCCCGCATACCGCAAAAAAAAAAAAAAAAAAAAAAAAAGGTGGGATTATACCATACGTATTGTCTTGTAATCTGATTTTTTTTAACTTCATAATATATCATGAGCATTTTCCCATGCCATTAGACATTGATTTGACTAGTTACAGTCACACTGTATTTTCCATAGATGCTAGCACCAGCATATTATAATTCCATCCCACATGCTCTTCCTGCAATGTGACATTGACACGCCTCCATCGAGAGGTGGCATTTTTGTTTCCTTCCTTTCAGCCCAGCCAGACTTTTGTAACTATCACAATAAGTAGAATGTGGCATAGGCGATGCCGTGTGACTTCCACAGCAGGTCATAAAAGGCAAGGTGGCTTCTGCCTGGCTCTCCTTTCTTTTCAATCTTGGAACCAAGCCACCACATGGTGAGAAGTCCAAGCTACATGGAAAGGCCACATGTGATTGTTCCAGCAGACACACCCAGTTGGGTCTCTAGCTGATTATCAGTGTCTGCCCATATGAGAGCAAACAAGCCTTCAGATCATTCCAGCCTTTAAGTTCTCCAGCTGAGGCCCCAGACAACACAGAGCAGAGATAAGCCATCTCCACTCTGTCTACAGAAACCATGAGTGATAATAAAGGATATGGTTAGATAACTAAACAGTGTTGCATTGCATGAATATATAATAATTCCCCTTTCTTGGGCTCCAGATTGTCTCCATTTTTTTGTTATTATAAATAACACTGAAATGGGCCTCCAGATAGCTGATTCTTTGCCTAATTAATCAACTATACCTTAAGAATAAATTTAAAGAAGTGCAATATCTAGGTCAAAGGCTATGATCATTTTAGCAGGAAGCAATGATTGAGTCAATTTACATCCCCACCAGTAGTGTATGAGAGAATGTGAAAGCATCCAGTGTGTTATTCTTAGTCACCATCCTCTGGCAACTTCACATTTCTTTTCCTCAAACTGTCATCATCACCTCTGTTGACCACCTTTTCAAGTATACAGCTCTGGGGTTCAGAAACAAATTAGTGGATGCCATGTTGGGAGTTACTCAAGGCAAGGAGTGGATGGGAGCTGCTGGTGGTGTGACCATGGAGCCCAGCAGAATTGCTGAGAACAAGGGGTCCTAGGGGCTGCCAAGGCTGATCACACTACAGACCAGAGGCTTCTCCTGCCCTGATGAAGCATGAATTGTACAGTGGAATTAGTCTCAGCCTGAGGCAAGAGGGCTGGCCTTTTATATCCCATGTCAGTCACTCATTGACTGTGGGCTGCCCTGGGTGGACTGGGGGGGTGTAATATTCCAGGCCAGACGGCTCCTGGTTGCCAGAGCAACTCTCTGAAGCTAGCAGTTGTGAATAATTAATCACCAGCACTCCCAGCGGCTGGGGTTGGGTCCACCAGCCTTGTGGAGGCATCTGGGTGGGACACCAACAGCGTCCACTACAGAGAGGATGATGTTGATTACATTTTTTCATTATGTAAACTGTAATGCCTATCTATGCATTGGATAGCAGCTTTTATTCAATTAGTTATTTAATTATTCAATTAGTTAAATAATATGACCAAAGAGCAAAATAATATCAATATTAATAATAAGATGGGGAGATGAATTAAAACTATCTTTAAGCCTTTTGTAGGACCTTGGTGATTCTTTTAGGGAAAATAATAAGAAAATTAAGTCCACATTGTAAGCTGAGTCTTTCTCAGCAATGCCCAGGGTAGTGAGCAAACTTAAGGGAATGAGGCTGAATACTGTAAATTGTGCTCGGTAGCTGGAGAGTGCCACATCTACCAGGAAATCTTTGCTTCCTAAAAATGGAAAGTCAGGACAATTATGGCCATTAATCATGTGTAACTGAAAGCTTGTAAGAGAGCAAAATGGGAGTTGAAAACTCCAAATCTAATTTGTCAGTAATGGACAAAAATTATGTCCATTGGGACATCCATTGCAGATAAACAATGAGCAGTATTGGTCCAAATCTTATGCTTTCTTCAATTTAAATTGACTTTGCTCATTAGGAACTGCAGCTTCACTGACTGCAAAAATTTTACAAGCATTAAGGAGATGTCAAACCAACTCAAAGCCTTGGGAGCTCAGAGTGAGCAGTCCTACTGTAGTCAGAGCCAGGGATTAGAGGTCTGCACTACTATAAGAAATGGCCTGGCTTGGTTTTTGTGTTGAGGAACTGAAACAAACACACAACCATTTCACCCTACACACACAGAACTTACTGTCTACTTTAACATGACTTTACTATTCCATCGTATGCATTAGTATAACTGCCATGCCAGGAGACTCCTGCTCAGGAAAATAATGTGAAAGTTCATTACATGACCCTCCCAAAAGACACATCAATGCCTCTATAGGAAGCATCAACAGACAGCTTACTCCCTAAGATTCTTCGAATCCCTCACCTCAAATTCCTTACCTTGCTGTTGCCACCAATTCTAAACCACTAGTCATGATCTTTACCCAATCCTGATCAAGCATCACACTGAAAGACCCGCTTTGATAAAACTTTCAATTCTCAATAATATCCAGCTTTGCCTTTGCCCCCTTGAAGACACAGCCAAAGTTCTGTTGCAGTGGTGCTGGTGTTCTCCCTTCCAGGGTGAGCAATCAATTTAGCATTGTCTTATCAATAGGTTGCGTTGGTGATATTTGGGGAGCTTGCATTTGACAGTGTTTAATCGCTGTAGCTTTTCTCAGGCATAAATCTTAGTTCTTGCTTCTCTCTCATCCTCTGTCTCTTACTCTCATATCTTTCCCTGCCCTTAATATTGTGGTGTTTTCCATTTTACTCTAAGCTCCCTTGAAGAAAACAAGGAGATAAATAAATTTTAAGAGTAGGCAAAAGACAGAGAAAGACAAATATCATATGATATCACTCACATGTAGAATTTAATTTTTAAAAAATGGTATAAATGAACTTATTTACAAAACAGATATCCCCAATCCAACTACTTCTGTCTACCTCTACTGCTGCCACCCTGATCCAAGCCACTATCATCTCCCACCTGAACAATGATAATAACCTCCTAACCATCTCCCAGCCTCCACTCTTTTGTCTCCCTACAGTCAAATCTTCATAAAATCATCAGTGTGAGTCCTGAAAAGCTGAGATCATGACAATCCTCTGTCCAAACCCAGTTCACTAAGAGTGCAAGTTCTGCAAAGCCCTACAAAGCCCTTCAGGAAGTGTGAACACCTGCATACACACACATACACACATACCTCCTCGACCCTCACATTTCAAGTAGGCCTTCCCTGACCACCCTACATTAAATTGCAATCTGTGCCCCCACCCCACTTACCTTACTCTACTATCCTGGAAAACATTTGTCACTTTCCATAGCACATGTAATATTACTTTAAAATTTGCTTATTCATTGTGAGTACTGCTCATCACCGGCTTCCTCTTGCTTAATTGAAAATTTCACATGGGCAAGGATCTTTGTTCTGTTCACTCTTGGATCCTAAGAATCCAGAACAGTGCCTGACACACCGTAGGCCCTCACTAAATATTTGTTGAATGAATGTGCACTTTTTTCTTGCTAGGATGAAACATTAGCAAATTTTGACCATTAGGTCACAAAGGGAATGTTGACAAATTTCAAAAAGCAGAAATTATAATGATCAAAATGTAATATAATTTCAAATTAATAACTAAATAATGCTTTAAAAATCTTTCTACTTCGATATTTTAAAATATTTTGACTTCTTTCTTTTCTTCTTCCCTTCTCTCTCCCTAGCTCAACTTGCCCTGTAGCCTCCCAACAAACTTGTGATTCCCCAGGGACACTCCGTGTTTTGTTCTACCAACAGCCACTCACACCCTAATACAGAGCACAGCTTGTTCATTAGATCCTTGGCTCAGTGACGGAGAAAACTGAAGAGGAGGTGAGGCACGGTGTTCTGCGTAGGGACAGTGAGTACTTTGTTCCGATCTAAGATATGATGTGCCCCGCAGCAGGGAGTCAGGCAAAGAGCCCACACCTGGAGACTGGACTGGGCTTTTCACACTGGCTATGAGCACTGGTCCATCTCTGTGTAAGATGGTTATATGGTCCATAGGTCTCCAAGAGCAGTTGTGGCCATGGGACTTCTGATGCTCATCATGTTCTCATTCATTTTACTTTACTGAATACACTTTTAAAATTGAAGCATACATTCAGAAAAATGTATAAATCATAAGTGAATAGCTCTGCTATGGACTGAATTGTATCCTCCCCCACTAAAGATTCATGTCTCGAAGCCCTAATCTCCAATGTGACTGTATTTGGACATAGGGCCTGTGAGTTGCCATATGATCCGTATGGATCATATATATATATTAGAGTTGCCATATGATCCAGCAATCCCACTCCTGGGCATATACCCAGAGGAAACCGTAATTCAAAAAGATACATGCAGCCACGGGTTCGAGCCCTGGTCCAGGAAGATCCCACACGCCGCGGAACAACTAAGCCCATGCACCACAACTACTGAACCTGCGCTCTAGAGCCCACAAGCCACAACTACTGAGCCCACGTGCTACAACTATTGAAGCCTGTGTGCCTAGAGCCCATGCTCCGCAACAAGAGAAGCCACTGCAATGAGAAGCCCGCACACTGCAATGAAGAGTAGCCCCCTCTCACCACAACTAGAGAAAGCCTGCACACAGCAATGAAGACCCAACACAGCCAAAAATAAATAAATTAAATAAATAAATTTTAAAAGAAAAGATACATGCACCCCAAAGTTCATTGCAGCATTGTTTACAATAACCAAGACATGGAAGCAACCTAAATGTCCATCGACAGAGGAATGGATAAAGAAGATGTGGTACAGATATACAATGGAATATTACTCAGCCATTAAAAAGAATGAAATAATGCCATTTGCAGCAACATGGATGGACCTGGAGATTATCATACTAAGTGAAGTAAATCAGACAGAGAAAGTCAAATATCATATGATATCACTTTCATGTGGAATCTTAAAAAAATGACACAAATGAACTTATTTACAAAACAGAAATACTCACAGACTTAGAGAATGAACTTATGGGCTACCAGGGGGCCAGGGTTGGTCGGGGGAGGGATAGATTGGGAGTTTGAGATTGACATGTACACACTGCTATATTTAAAACAGATCTCCAACAAGGACCCACTGTATAGCACAGGGAACACTGCTCAATACTCTGTAATAACCTAAATGGGAAAATAATTTGAAAAAGAATAGATACTTGTATATGCGTAACTGAATCACTTTGCTGTACACCTGAAACTAACACAACATTGTTAATCAACTATACTCCATAATAAAATAAAAATTAAAAAAAAGAAAGAGTCCCAGAGCACACACACACACACACACACACACACACACACACAAACACACACACACACACATTAGGATCAGCAATAGAGAAACAACTGCAAATATGGAAGAGTTTTCTAAAGGATGAATCAATGATGTGAAACTTTATATGAATAAATAATTTATTTAATAAATAAATCTCTTCTGAGAGAAGAAAGGAGTCCAGATCCTCAACTTCCTGATGTGTTCCTTCCTAGTATAAATTTGCCTGAGAAGAAGCTTGCAATCTTCCATTTATCTTTCTCCTAATTTACCAAGAAAGTCTCATCTCTCACATATCCCAAAGCTTCCAAAGGGAATTATCCTGGGGCACAAGCACCTCTGGGGCATCCAAAAACTGGACAAGTAAAGAATGAATTGCTCCTAGGGGAGACCCTGGCCCTGCCTTTTCTGTATAGTGATGTGGTTGTAAAGGAATAGGTATTGCATATTTATTTGAATTTTAAAATGCAGCTTTGGGACTTCCCTGGTGGCGCAGTGGTTAAGAATCCACCTGCCAATGCAAGGGACACAGGTTAGATCCCTGGTCCGGGAAGATCCCACATGCCGCGGAGCAACTAAGCCCGTGCACCACAGCTACTGTGCCTGTGCTCTAGAGCCCGCAAGCCACAACTACTGAAGCCCGCGTGCCTAGAGCCCGTGCTCTGCAACAAGAGAAGCCACTGCAATGAGAAGCCCACGCACCGCAATTAAGAGTAGCCCTCGCTTGCCACAGCCAAAAATAAAATAAGTAAATAAATAAATTTATTTTAAAATTAATTAATTAATTAAAAAGCAGCTTCTTCTGAGTAAAAGTAAGACTGATTTGGTGGATAGGTTTAACCATGAGGACTGGCATTGCCAATTAGATTGTATGGCAGACAATCCCATAAATTGAATAAGATAAATCTGCAACAACGTTTTGATAAAAATATATTTAAGGCTCATATATAATATGTGTACATTGGGAGATTCCATCCTTTGCAGTTACTTAATCTTAAGATGAAAAAGAGTAGGTGTTAACTTAAAAATGTGTGAAGGGTACATAGTTTTACAATACTTCTTAGGCACAAGAACTAGAATAAAACTACAGTAGAAGTCTGGTGATGTGGGCACCAGCTAAAGAAAATAGAGATTTTTAATAATCTCTTGGGGATGGAGGTCGTGGTGGGGTGGACATGGGGTGGGAGAGGTTGATTTATCCTAATGGGAGATGGTGGAACCTGAAATCTCAGACTCCACAGCTATTGGGGATGGGGGGAGGGAAGGATAATGGCAGATGAGGAATCTTCATGCTATTCCTTTGAAATCTCACTTGTCTCTCTTGAGAGTGTCTTTTTTCTATCTTTCCTTTTCTTTCTCTTTGGGTCTCTACCCACCACCCTTGTCCTTCTCTGTTTATTTCTGTCTTAACCCTATCCTTCCCCCTTCAGATTTGCTTCTCTTCCTATTGACCTCCCACACCACCCCCACACTTGTTTCATCCCAGCAACTGAATTAGTAACAATACTGAATGAATGATTATGTTCTACTGTTAATTGCATGTGCTAGTGTTTCAGGTTTTCAAATCTTACTTCCGAAAATTGTGTGAGATGTACTTTATTTCTCTCTTTCAAAAATGTAATTCATTTACCATTTACTTCTGAAAGATTCCTGCTTGCTTTATTCCCTGTGGATCAGAAACTCTTGACAGGTAGAAGAAAGCTTCCCATCCTTGTCTTAAGTATATCAAACGATATGCTTCTCCCTTGGAGACAATTCTTTCCATTCTCATAGAGACCTGTGAACGCAGCAGTTCCTGTGGAGTTCCTCCTAAGTGCATGGCAAGCTTCAGGCCTCTCATCCCTTCTTCCCACATACTTTCCCTTCTTTCTTCCACCTTCTATGGATGTCACTAGAGACTTTTTATTTTATTTCTGGTTTTTGCACTTCCTGATTCTCCCCTCATAGTTTCTGCTGTCCAACCATCACTTCCCAAGGCTCTTACTGCCATGATCTCCCCGCCCCAGCACGGCTACTCAGATAGACCACGCAGTTGGCCTGGAGGGTCAGGGAGGTTTCTGACCCTTGGGGGCAATTCCCTTCCTCTTCACATAGCTGTTCGGTGAGTTGTTCAGTCTGTAAAAAGTCGAGCCCATTCAGTTATGTTTCCAGAACCTCACTATGAAGAGTTACAGAATGTCATTGCCTACAGTTCTTTTACACTTTTAATAATCTATTGCATGGACCCAAGTAGGTTGGAAGCTGGTTATATATATATATATAATTTGTTTATTTATTTTTGGTTGCGTTGGGTCTTCGTTGCTGCACGAGGGCTTTCTCTAGTTGCAGCGAGTGGGGGCTACTCTTCGTTGTGGTGCACAGGCTTGTCATTGTGGTGGCTTCTCTTGTTGTGGAGCAGGGGCTCTAGGCACGTGGGCTTCAGTAGTTGCGGCGTGCAGGCTAAGCAGTTGTGGCTCGTGGGCTCTAGTGTGCAGGCTCAGAAGTTGTGGTGCACGGGCTTAGTTGCTCCACAGCATGTGGGATCTTCCCAGATCAGGGATCAAACCCATGTCCCCTGCATTGGCAGATGGATTCTTAATCACTACGCCACCAGGGAAGTCCTGGTGGCTGGTTTTCATCTCAGTTCTGCAAATACCAGTGAGGGTCTGGGCCAGTTGCTTAATTTCACTGAGCCCCAGCTGGAAAGATAATTTCTAAGGTCACTTCCCGCTCCAGAATCTATGATTTCATCAAGTCCTTTGGTCAGTTGGCATCACAAAAAAATAAAGAGCATCTTGCCAGTGAGCCCTTGTATGCCTCACTCCTCCTCTGTATAGTTCCTAAACATAGCCCAGTGGTGACACAAGGTAAGCAGTCAATACAACTTGATGTTTGAATGAATGAATAAATGAACACAAAGAAGATTTTAACAGACTATCTGGAGCCTGTTTTGTCATGGATGTGGCAAATGACGCGATGGTCACAGAGTTATAAGGACTGGGCTTCTCACTATTTACAGTAGCCAGGTCAGGGAAGCAACCTAAATGCCCATCGACAGATGAATGGATAAAGAAGATGTGGTACATATATACAATGGAATATCACTCAGCCATAAAAAGGAATGCAATTGGGTCATTTGTAGAGACGTGGATGGACCTAGAGACTGTCATACAGAGTGAAGTAAGTCAGAAAGAGAAAAACAAATATCATATATTAACGCATATATGTGGAATCTAGAAAAATGGTACAGATGAACCGGTTTGCAAGGCAGAAATAGAGACACAGATGTAGAAAACAAATGTATGGACACCAAGGGAGAAAAGCAGGGGGCCGCGGGGGTGGGGGGTGATGGTGGTGGGATGAATTGGAAGATTGGGGTTGACATATATACACTAATATGTATAAAATAGATAGCTAATAAGAACCTGCTGTATAAAAATTCAAAAAAAATGTATAGCAAAAACAAAACAAAAAAAAAGGACTGGGCTTCTCTCAGTCCTGTTTACAGGACTATTTACAATTAAACAGGGTGGCCTTTGAGATGTTACTCTTTCCCACTCCATCTCTCCCTCAGCCTCCTCCACCTGTTGGACATCATGCTTAGGAATGAATCCTTAGAGCCCTGGGGAAAGTGTTTAACAAGACTGGATGAAACACCTTGTACTTAATAACAAGTTAGGCTGCCCCGAAATTGCATCTTGCCTTTACCAATATTTGTAATTGACTTTTAGGTAAACCTGCAGCTAAACTTACCATTAGCTCTGGGAGAGGAATCTGTTATCAAGTGTAAGGACAGAACATTTGGCTTGAAGTCAACATCTTTCCCTTCTAAAATTGGCAAGAGATATAAGAAAATTAAAATCTGAGGCCCATGCCTCTAAGAAAGAAAGAGAAGTTGTCATTATTGCAAATTTGTTGATTTTTAATTTAATGACATAATTATTTCTTCAAAAATGTTATTAAAGCCATGGTATGAATTACTATTGATAATGTCAAGGAATTAGGACATTCTATTAATTTTATGCAAAAGTCATTTCACTGCATTAAGATAAAATTTATTTTATTGGACCATGTCCACTACATACCTCAGCAGATGTTCTTTTTGCCCAAACTCCTTTTAAACTAATATTCATTTTAGGGCTTCCCTGGTGGCACAGTGGTTAAGAATCCGTCTGCCAATGCAGGGGACACAGGTTAGATCCCTGGTCTGGGAAGATCCCACATGCCGCGGAGCAACTAAGCCCGTGCACCGCAACTACTGAACCTATGCTCTAGAGCCTGCGAGCCACAACTACTGAAGCCCAAGTGCCACAACTACTGAAGCCCGTGTGCCTAGAGCCTGTGCTCCACAACAAGAGAAGCCACCACAATGAGAAGCCTGCGCACCGCAAAGAAGAGTAGCCCCTGCTCGCCGCAACTAGAGAAAGCCTGCGTGTAAGACCCAACACAGCCAAAAATACAAATAAGTAAATAAAAATTTTTAAATGTCTAATTAAAAAAATATATTCACTTTAATAAAAACAATATAATTAAATTGTCTTTGGAACAATGCACAAGGAAAAAACGTTGGAGGCTTTTGCTGAGGGGAGCCAGGTCGGAAAGGACAGGAAAGAAGACAGACTTTTTACTGTACCATTTGAATTTTGAAACATGTGAAAATACTTTTTATTGTAAAAAATTAATAATAGAATAACAGGCATATTAGTTAAAAATAAATAGTGTTAAAAGACAGGTCTCTGCCTCACCTATCTCCACCCCCACCCTTGCCCTGTCCTTCTTCAGAAGCATCTACTTTCAGCTCTTTCAGCTGCTTCTTCTCATACTTAGTCTCACATTTCTAAGTAGTATGCTCTTATTGCCCCTTTTAGATCTATCCATTTTAGAGCGTGTCCGTTAATTACCAATTACGGTATTTGAGAGTTTCGTGCCCTTATATGTCATGACCACCTGCTTCCTCTTCTTCATCTTAATATGGTTAAATCATAGCTTTTTCGGTTGAACAAACAGCCAATGTAAGTATTATTCACTGGTGAGCCAAGTTGTTCTATGATTTGCTTCCTTCCCTTTACAGTTTTCTATTTTTCCCCAGTTTTTATTTGCTTAATTTTCTATATTTTTTCAAGTGATACAAAAGATTTGTTACATGCCTAACAATAATTTTTCTAAATGCCCAAACACATCAAATTTCCCCTAGAATTTTTTTTTTTATTCTGCCTATCTTGAAGATTACCAACGCTGGTTATCAGCTGCAGTACCCAAGGTGATTCACTCTCTTCCTAAGAGCCTCCTTTGTTCACACTAACTTTTCACGGAGACTCTGTTACCTACACAATCCTACTTGGAGAAAAGTAAATTAAATTGTTTCCTCAAGAGACACGCCCACCTTTCCAGGGGCTGCCAAAACACCCTGAGTGTTTTCCCCTTGAACTCCCTCTCCTGCTTCACAAGATACGTGGGGCTCAAGGTACAAACATGCTTCATTCACAGCAGAACACATTTTGACCTAACAAGCTGGCTTCACCAGAAGATTAGTATTTGTTTTGGTGCCTAGTATCATAGTGGATGCAAAGTATCAGACATTCCCTGATGGCAAAGACTTTGCAGTCAGGCTCATTAGCACAGCTGTGAAACAGAAATAACAGTTCCTAAGTGCTACAAAACTGTTTTTTCCCCTTTCCATCTCTGATTGATATTTCGTTTACAACTAAAACATAGGGAATCTTTGTCAAATTCTCTTTTTGTTCTTTTCTTCTCTTTACTCTCTTACCCTGTATGACAGATATAATGTTAACATCTTACTGCATGATCCAAGTATTTTCATAAGTTTTTGAAACTCATTTTGCCTCCAAAGTTTACTCTCTGCTTGACCTTTAACAATTTAGTTAATCATGTTGCACTTCAGTTTCTTCATATGTAATTGGGAAATAATAATAAAACTTATAAATTTGTTGGGAACATTAAACAAGAAAGGTCAATGTGAAGAATTTAGCTTACTTCCTGACACTTTGTAAATAGTCAATAAATATTAGCTATTGTTTGTATATTGGAATTATTTTTTACCATCATCACCATTTTACTTGGTCACAGAAGGGAATCTTAATGCCTAATTTCACCATCTTCTAGTATTCAGTGTTATTATTAAGAGGTCTGATACCAATCTGATTTCTATTCCTTTGTAAGTGAACTGTTTGTTCTCTTTCTCCTTCTCTCTCTCTCCATCTCTCTCTCCAATCTTCTCTCCATCATCAATGTTTTGAAAACAACATGTCTTCTTTGCCTTTTTTTTCATCCATTGTACTCGGCACTCAATTTAGCACTTTCAATCTGGACATTATCTTTTTCCAATTCTGGGGTGTTTTTCTTGTATTACTTCTTTGATAATCTCTCCCCCTCCATTTTCTCTGCTGTATTTCTGGAACTTGTTATTGGATGCTGTACTTCCAGAATTGATCCTCTTTTTCTTATAATTTCTCTTTCCTTATCTTTATCTTTTTATAATAGATCCTAACGTATTTCTTCATACTTATTTTCCAAACAGTCAACTGGACTCTTCCCTTCATCTGTCATGTTTTAAATGCCCAACAGAAGTTTTCATGTACTCTAAATAGTTCCCCTTCCATCGTGTTTCCTTCTTGCTTAATGGATACGGTATCTTCAAGTCTCTCTGAGAAGTTTAGTGATTCTGGGGTTTGTTTTTTATATTTTCTTCTGCTACTTGCATTGTCTTATTTGTTCTATGAGTTCCTTTTTTCTGTTCAGTTTTTGTTTTTGCTGTTGTTTTTGTTTTCTCTCTATACATAATGCATGTTGGTGGCTTTGCCCTGTCTTGGCTATTGGTTCATATTTAAGATTCAACATTCAGCCTGATGAGCTCTTCAGTCACCACCAGGCACCAAATTAATCATATAAGCCATACTCCTAGAATCCAGACTGTTTCTAGGAGAACCTCAAAACACCCATCTATAACCTCCTGTGATGAAGCCGTAAAAGGCTCTGGTCATAAGAAATGGAATGAATCAGCCTGAACCTTTTTAGATGGCTCCTTCAGACAAAGTTCTTTCTACAAAACATCGTCAAACACTCCTTTATGACCTCCAAGTCAAGCCCATGTCATACCTTAGATGAGAAATATGTTCACTATTAGCCATCTTTTCTTGAATTTCTCCACATCCTAGGGCAGTTTTCCTTCCTAAGTAGACATCACAATTTACCCCAATTTTTCATTTAAAAAATCATTGTTCTCCAAACTCAAAAATAGTAAAGCAAGTGAAGACATGCTTTCTGCAAAGAAAAAGCAATGAAACCAAATCAGAAGAATTGCAGAAGCATGGATCAGGTGCAGGGCAGGAAGGTGAGAGCTGAAACTCTCAGGAAGGTGACATTAGTAGACAGGGTCTTGACCTGACACTCAGATACCCCAGCTGGAGGGGCCCCAAAAGGAAAAAGTGCAAGGCATTGTTCTGATGGGAAACAGGCACCAGCAACAGTATGTCGGTAATTCTGCAGGAGAAATAAGTAAACCAAGAAAAACTTTAAATATTAACAGTCAAAAAAAAAAAGACAGAAATATTAAATTCTTGAAAAAATCTGAAAATTTTTCAGAACAATATTCCCATTTTTTATAAGAAACAATTAAAATGCAGTTGTCATTGGAGGGAGGCTTACTTTCCATCATATATCCTTTTGCAAGACTTCTGTGTGAGCAACAAGGGTGTCTATTTATTTAAACTGGCTGACGGAGACCCCACCACTGAGCAAGAGCTGAGGGTCTTGGTGCTGTGGGGCTGAACAAGCTGGTATGTCCAGGTAGCAGAACGTAGAAAGAGCTCAGCTGAGCAGCATCAGGGGCAGGATGAGCAGGAGAGGCCAGCCCCACAGGGCACAGACCCAGTGCATGTCACAGCATAGAACTTCCTCCTTGGGGCTCCCTGGGCCAGGATGAACCACATCTGGGTGCAGTGACCGCTCCCTTGGCTGCAGTTGGCTCATGCTGTAGGAGCAACCCTTGATTTCATTGCAGAGTGGCCGGTGTGGGAAGTAGAAATTGAAGGGGTAGCAGGAAGCCCCACTGGACACTGGTTACGTTGTGCAACACACTTCTAGGTAAAGTAGGTGCAGCAGTTTTCACACGAGGACTGACAGTCATCTTTGCAGAGAGGCAGGTCCAGATCTGCTCTCTGTGCCCAGTGTGGTCCAGCTGCTGGAGCCAGGGCCCCAGGTTGAGGAAGCATTCATAGAGGCAGGTGTCCTGGATGAAGGGGTGTTTGCCATCTCTCCATAGTGGTTCCAGTGAGTCTGTTGAAGCAGGACATGTCTTTGTGGGCTTCCTGGAGCAGCCAGCATTTGCCTTCCAGGAACTGCACTGTTCGTGCAGCTTGTCCTTGGAGCCTGGACTTCCCTTTTGGTGCTTTGGCGTCCATAGGAAACCAAGCAGGACCCTGCAGGGCCTTCCTAGGGACATACCCCTGCACTGTGTCCCTCACCTCTTACTGAGGATTTGAGTCTGTATCCACTGAGAAATGGATGGCACAGAAGTGTCTATTAAGGATGGGGTTGACACAGCGAGATCTGTGTTTTGAAAAGAGGAGGCTGGTAGCAATGGGAAAATGGATCATAAAGGGAGAAATCGAGACCATTGTCCAAATCCAGGAGAGAGAGAATGGTAGCTTAGACCAGTGGTTCTCAAACTGGGAAATCTCACCCCTCAGAAGACACTTGGCAATGTCTGCAGACATTTTTGGTTGGTCCACTGTGTGTGGAGGGATGTTACTGGCATTTTGTGACTGACCATCAAGGATGCTCCTTAATCATGATACACGGGATTGCCCCAGAGCAAAGGATTATCTGGCCTGAAATACAACTAGGGCCTAGACCGAGAAACCCTTGCTCAGACTGTGGTGGTGGTGGAGATGGAGTACATATTGGAGAGATAATTAAGAGGTTAAAATCAGCAGTAATTAGTGACTGATTATGAGGAAGGAGGGAAAGATTACCAAAGATAACCCTCAGGTTTCTGGCTTGCCCACCTGGATGAGTGGGGGTGCCATCCACTGAAATTAAAAATGTTTGAGGAGGTGATGGTCCGGTGGGGGAGGATAAGGAGCTCAGCTTGAAGCCTAGTAAACTTAGATTTCTAAACCTAGAAACTTAGATGCTTCTAAGACATCCGAAGAAGTCAAACAGGCCAGTCTCTAAGTCTACAGCTTAAGGGGGCAAGCCTGAGCAGGAGACATGCATTGGAGAGGCTTCTGTGAATAGAACAGAAGCTGTGGGCATGGATGAGATTACCTAGGAAGAGAGTACAGAGTGAGGAGTAAAGAGGGCCCGAGACTACATCTTGAGAAACTCCTGGCAGAGAAGCACAAACCAGCAAAAAGCATCTAGCGAGGTGGGGAGAAAACCAGGGCATGTCACATCCCATAAGCTTCAAAAGAGCCTGTTTCCCCCACACCTTCTCCAGCATGGAGCAGCATAGATCCTTTGTGGTGGTTGTTGTTATATTCACTAGTTTGTTGTATTTTTTAGATTCCACAAAGAAGTGATATCATACAGTATGCCTTTTTCTGTCTGACTTATTTCACTTAGCACAATGCCCTCCAAGTTCATCCATGTTGCTGCAAATGGCAAAATTATTATATATATATATATAGAGAGAGAGAGAGAGACATATACACAAACACACACACACACACACGTATCACAGTTTCTTTATCCATTCATCTGTTGGTGGACACTTAGGTTGCTTCCATATCTTGGCTATTATAAATAGTGCTGCTATGGGCTCCCCTGGTGGTGCAGTGGTTGAGAGTCCGCCTGCCGATGCAGGGGACACGGGTTCGTGCCCCGGTCCGGGAAGACCCCACATGCCACGGAATGGCTGGGCCCGTGAGCCATGGCCACTGCGCCTGCGCGTCCGGAGCCTGTGCTCCGCAACGATAGAGGCCACAACAGTGAGAGGCCCGCGTACCACAAAAAAAAAAAAAAAATAGTGCTGCTATGAACATCGGGGTGCATGTATCTTTTCCAATGTGTTTTTATTTTTTTCAGGTATATACCCAGGGGTATAATTTCTGGGTCATATGGTAGTTCCATTTTTAGTTTTTTAAGGAACCTCCATACTGTTTTCCACAGTGGCTGCACCAATTTTCATTCCCACCAACAGTGTAGGAGGGTTCCCCTTTCTCCACATCCTCGCCAACATTTGTTATTTGTGTTCTTTTTGATGATAGCCATTCACAGATATTTTTAAGCTTTGCTAAACTGATCAGTTAAAAAAACCTAATTTATTTAGTTATTTATTTTTATTTATTTATTTATTTAGGTTGCACTGGGTCTTAGTTTCAGCATGCGGGATTTTTAGTTGCAGTGTGTGGACTTCTTAGCTGCGGCATGCATGTGGGATCTAGTTCCCTGACCAGGGATCAAACCCAGGCCCCCTGCATCGGGAGCGCAGAGTCTTTCCCACTGGACTACCAGGGAAGTCCCCCAAAAGATCTTATTTAAAGATATTAAAGTTTTAATTGGCAACTTTTGGGTAAGTAATGAGATTAAACATCTTTGCCATGTTTATAGGCCATTTATTCTTTTTAAATTGGCCAGTGCTTGTCATTTGTCCACTTTTCTACTTTAGATATTCATATATTTCCATAGATTTGTAGGACTTCATTATATATCATGATTTTTTACTCTTTGCTATCACATTCTTAAATATTTCCCCACAGTTGATCCCTTTTTTTAGGGGTGGTGTCTTTTTCAAGGCAGTTGTTTTACATTTTTATGGATGCAAGTTTGTTTACTTTATCTCCCTGCTTTAATCTAATGCTAGAAGAGGCTGTTCCTTCCCAAGGATCATAAAAATATCCTCCTCTATTTTCTTAGTATATTAAATCCTTTTTTCTATTCAAAATTTTAATTTACATAAAATCTATTTTTATGTCTGATGAGTGACTGGGATTTGTTCAAAAATATGAAAAGTAGAGGTTTCAAAACTAATTATTGGATAATATGTTCTTTCAATTTCCTCTTTTTTTTTTGGCAGTACACGGGCCTCTCACTGTTGTGGCCTCTCCTGTTGCGGAGCACAGGCTCCGGACGCTCAGGCTCAGCGGCCATGGCTCACGGGCTTAGCCGCTCTGCGGCATGTGGGATCTTCCCAGACCAGGGCACGAACCCATGTCCCCTACATCGGCAGGCGGACTCTCAACCACTGCGCCACCAGGGAAGCCCTCAATTTCCTCTTGATGCTATACTAGATCCCATACCCATTAACTAGTCTGATACTGAACTATCTCTTATGTTCTTTAGCTCTCTTGGTATATTCTTGTGCCCAAACCAGGCTGTTTTAATTACTATAGCTTTATAGTATGGTTTGATGCCTGGTAAGGCAAATCTGTATTATTTTAAAATCAGGAAAAACCATAAACATTTGCGTATGTATGTATACGCATGTATCTGTGTTTGTTCCTGCATGTGGAGGGTTGATGGGGAAGTGTGTGTGTGTGTGTGTGTGTGTGTGTGTGTGTGTGTGTTCTTACACATGGAAGGTTGAGGGAGAAGTGCCTTTGAATGACTAGGACTAGTTGGGGAGCCACAAAGAAGTGTGAGACAATGCCTGGAACAGAGAGTTTCAGAGAAGTTTGGAAAAATAAAAGTAGATTTGGGGTCTCAAAGGAGGTGGGTGCTCACAATTCCAGGGCCTGTAGATTGAGGAGAGCATTCAAAGTATGAACTGTACCAACTGAATTTCAAGGCCCTTTAGGCCTAGGAAACTCTTCTCAGCTCCTGGGAAACCAGTAGGGATGTTAAGGTCAACCATTCATCCCTTAGAGCCAGTGTTACTGACCCCAGGCCTAGGTGCAGCGTCAGCAGCTATTTGTGGGTTTATGGTCCCCTGGGTGCAGAGAGTCCCTCATCTTTCAATCCTATGCCTTGTGTTTCACTGACCCACAGCTTTCAATGAAAAGAAGTCTTACAATTTAGCAAGTACATACTGAATGCCCCACTGTAGACTCTGTACAAATTTCCTGCAAGGGTCCATGTCCATCAGATTCGGGGTAAGTGACTGGTGGTCTTGCATGCCTGTGTGTGTGAGTATGTGCACGCACATACACACACCCAGACCTCTCTGGTCTCAGAGGTCTCAAAACAGGGGCATTGTTCTCTGAAGGCCCTCTTGCCTCATGAAGGGTTTGGCCCTACCTGCACAGGACAGAAAACTAGTGGTGCACAGGGCCTGGCTCCCAAGGACATAGTTGGGGCCTCAGCAATTCCTTCCAGATATTCAGGAACCACAAAGAGGGATGATCCAACAGAAGCCTGCTTATGGGACTTCCCTGGTGGTCCAGCAGTTAAGACTCCATGCTCCCAATGCAGGGGGCCCGGGTTTGATCCCTGATCAGGGAACTAGATCCCACATGCCACAATTAAGATCCCGCATGCCGCAACTAAAGATCCTGCATGCTGCAACTAAAAAGATCCCGCAGGTCACAAAGAAGATCCTGCATGCCCCAACTAAGACCCAGCGCAGCTAAATAAATAAATAAATGTTTAAAAAAAAAAAAAAAGTCTGCTTATGCCTCTAGCTGGGATCATTCCAAGAGTCCTTGGGGGTCACTCAGAGGGGCCAGAAGGCTACCTGCTGCTGCATTAAAAACAGACTCCTGGGGCATTTGAATGGCTGCATTTTTGTCATCTTTCCTATTTGGCCTCTTCCAGGCAGTGCTTGCCCTGAATTTTGGCCTAATGACACATATATAAAATGCAGTGGGGGAGAGCACTGCTCAGTAACCAGTGAGAATGTCCCTGGGCATAGCCAAGGTGGTTCTGCTAAACTATTTGAGAGGGAACGTCTCTGTATTACTTTGCTCTCCTGGTCCAAGTGACCTAGGGACAAGTCTGCTTACCTGCCTCACCCCCAACATTACAGGTATTTACTGGTCTCGACTTCACAGAAAGGTGGGGCACAGGGCCCACCTGTGCATACCCACGGAGTGCCCAGTCTCTGCCCTGCCCTTCCCCTACTTCCCCTCCACTTAGGCTTAGGGTAACAGTGGTGGAAACTAAAAGATCAAAAGGCTCTTGGCCTCGACATCGAAGAAGGCGGCAGGCAGAAGACATCGCCCCCGCCCCACCTTCCCCAGGTAGGCTCGGGCGGGATCGCGGGTGGAGAGCCAAGGTCTCGCAGCGCCTCCCGCCCCTCCCCACCCCCACTTCGGGTGGTGATGAACTAGAAGAGGTCAGGTGAAGAGGTGCTTCGCCTGGACAGGCGCAGGGGTCGGGCCCCGGACGCGGCAGCCCCGCCTCCGTCCCGCCTCGCCCCGCCTCCACAGGAGCCTCCTGCGCTCTGGCCGCCAGCTGGCACTGCGGCAGCGCCAGTCGCCTTCCTCGGGTCGTCTGTGCACAGGTAAGGACAGAGGTCCCCGTGTCCGAGCCGCCGCGGAAGGAACGGGAAGCTTCGTGAGGCTGAGATCTGGGAGGGAAGGAAACGGAATCGGATTCCGCAGGGGGCTGGAGGGAGGGACCGAAGGACGCGAGCCCCACATCCTCGGCTGGTGGGGAGGTGGTCCCCGCCGTGCCGGGAGAGGTGGACACGTCTTTACCAAGCGCTTCCTCGGGTCCGGAGATGGGCTGGGCGTTTGGATGCCTTGGCTGTGTGGAGACGCAGCCCAGCGTGAGGCCTCCAATATCCTGGGGCGCTGGATGCCGGGGGCCCCGACATCCTCTTGCAATGGTCGCCAGCCAGCAGCCACAGATAACCGTCCTGGATCTTGAAAGGGCGACCTCGGGCTCGCGGGCCGCGAACACACACACACACAAGCCTCCCTTGCTGGTGTGCTTTGAAGAACAGCCCTTCCTCAGACTATGAATGTTCATAATAGGTGGAGGATTTGTTCTGCCCCGGGAGGTGTGTACAGGTGGGAAAATCTGCAGGAGAAGCTTGACTTCTTAGAAATCTTTTTGAATTTAAAATTCAGCAAACCCGTTCTTCTTCCTTTCCTTGCATGGGGTGGGGGGAGTTGACCTTAGAATGTAAGCCCAGCTTTGGGTCTGTCTTGGAAGTTCTAGGTTCATCTGTCCCCCGGAAGGTTTTCCTTCGGTAAAAGTGAAGTGGCTTTGTATTTTAACACGGTGCAAGTTTTTGGAACTTCGTAAGTCAGGGGCCACGAAAGCTCTGTCATTCTGTGTTCTCTCACCTGCAGCTGGAAGGAGAGATGTTCACGGTACTGACCCGCCAACCTTGTGAGCAAGCAGGTTAGTATCGCTCAGCAGGCAGCAAATGTGATTTTGTCACATCACCCGAGAATCCCAGCTTCAGCCCACAGCTCTTCATCCATGTCCCCAAGCAAATGACGGTTTACCCTCTTTGGTGTGAGACAGTGCTCACCGGGCTTTCACCACCGGCATTCCACAGATAAAAGTAATTCTCTACGTCAAAGCAACACAAAACAAGGACTAACATGCTTGTTTCGCGTAAATGGTTTTTCCGGTTTGCATAATCCATTAATTTGGCCCTTGTCGTTTCCCTTACCCAGCTGTGTGTAAGGTCTGCTTTAGAATATTGTTGATTTTGTGATGAATTGTAAAGCGCTTGGAGCTTGCCTCTCTTTCCATCCAAGTGTTGTTTCTGGCAAGGCGCCTACAGCATCCCCCCTGCCCCCACCCCTGTCATGGGTCAGCGTTGTTACCGCTGATACTGCAGGCACATGTGTAGAATGCTCACACACACACTCACACACACACACTTCCAAGCTTGCCCTTCCTGCCTGCCTCTGGAGCACATTTTGGAGTTGCTCATGTGGAAACCCAGAAGGGTCTGAACTCTCCACTTTCGGGAGGCACCTGGTAATTACATTGTTTGTCCAGCCCTAATGACAGCACAGCTCTAGGCTGCATTCCCTAAATGAACGAGACCTGGTCTAGTCCATTTTGCTTTGTGATAGGCTTTTCTGCTGGGGCAAGGGTTTGCTTAAGGTAATCATAGCTTTTTACCTGAAAACTGCTGAAGCACAGAGAACTTAGGAGGCCAGCCTCCTGGCTGTGGTCGGGAGACTGCTTATATATCACCCCTACTCCCGCCCCATGGACAGATGTTCTTTAGTGGTGCCCCTAAATTGGGTATTCAAAACACTTTGAAATTTTAACACAATATACTGTAAGGTCACACATACAGACTAACTTGTTACATTCCTTCCAAAGGACAAGTTTAACATGGCAGATTAAACCTCTACCTTGTCTTGTTAGGGGAAGAAAAAAAAATCCCTTAAACTATAACTGACACTGGCATATGTATTGTTTAAAAGTTGATGCAAAAATTTGCCTCTGTGGATAAACCGGTTTCTGTCTGGGTCATATCCTTTGACCTGGAATCACAGAAAGGTGATCCAGGACCCCTTTAGGGGTTCTTAAGGTTAACTCCACAGTGGCTGGCCTCCCTCCAGGTGCTATGACAAACGATTCTGCAATGAGTAACTTGGTGTACAAGTCATTTAACACACTCGGGGCTAGTTCTGTGGAATAAATTCCCAAAAGTGGGATTTTGAGGCAGATGGTATACACATTTGCAATTTTGATAAATACTGACAAGTCCCCCTCCAGTTCACTCCCAATGACAAGGTAGGAGAATTAAGGTGTTACATGACCACCTTTGACATCAGGAAGTGTCTATGGCAGCATCTATACTGCAGGGGAATCAGATGAGGTGGTAAGAGTTGGCTGTTCTGAGCTATTGAGACCCACTGCATGACTGGCCTCCCCAAGTAGTGAGCATGATGATGAGATTGGATATTGAGGCTGACTCTAACTCTATATGGTAGTATATACATGCTCTTTCTTTTCTTCTTCCAAGAAAATGTCTCCTAGAAATAATGAAGGAGTAGTAAAGCATAGGTTATGATGATCTAAAAGTATATGTTCTGGAATAGGACAGGATCTACCCCATTGCTATTCAGTTGAACTTTCTGTGATGGTAGAAATGTTCTGTAGCTACACCGCCCAATGTGGTAGCCACTTCAGGTTACTAAACACTTGGAATGTGGCTAGTGAAACTGAGGAACTGAGTTTTTAAATTTTATTTCATTTTAATTAATTTACATTTAAGTACACAATTAGTGAGAGAAATATTTGGATTCTCTGAATTCAGTGATCTTCCTGTTATGCTAGTGTTTATCATATTTCAGCCATTTGAGTGTCACCACTTATATTTATGCTATAATAGTTCTACCAAGACTATTATTTAGTCAATATTTTAATTAAATGTCTTTTTATCTTTTTAAAAAATTAGGTATAATTTATATACAGTGAAATGGATAGATCTTGTGTCCCTAAATTAGGTATTCTTGCCTTCTGAAAGGATTATGTTTTTAGAACAGGGACAATTTATAAGAATCTTTTTTTTTTTTAAAGGGAAATTGTACCTAAGGAGCTGGTTTGCTTTGATTTTCAGTTTTTTCCAAAGAACTTTGGAAAATTTGATAAATTTTGAAAAACGCACACACCCATATACCCCACAATCCTATTAAGATGTAAGAGCATTTCCATTACCCCAGAAAGTGCCCACGTGTTCCTTCCCAGTGGATCCTTGCCCCAAACCCCCTTGCAATCACTGTTCTGATTTCTGTCACCTGTCTGTTTTAGAACTTAACATAAATGGAATCATTTCAGAAAGTTTCTTTCTTTTCTTTTATTTTTTTATACGTATATTTGCTACGTTATGAAATTTTCACTAGCCCACTGATTTTTTAAGACCCAAGTAAATATTTGCTCATAATCATCTAGTTAAGAAATATTAGTTTAAATTTAATAAGTAGAAATAGCCCATTATGATACATTATATATTACTATATAATGCATATAATTATATATTACCTTTATTCAGAGGCTATATATTTAGTTGAAGACTATTCATATGCTACATTTTTTCTTTTGCTTTTAAATGTATAGATATAGTTTACATAGATAGATATAGTTATGATTAAAATACAAATACCAGAGATTATATGACCACTTTGGGAGGGAACACGTGGATTGGGGTCTAGTTACTCTTTGTTTGTGAAGATGTAGGGGAGACCCTATGCCTTTACTATAGACACAGGAAAAATGACTGAGGTTGAATTCTTACTGGGAACCCACATATCTTAGGAATTCAAACACGTTACTATTTGCTTGACAATAAGTCATCACGTACTGAACTTTATAATCATTGATTACATCTAAAATACAATATGAATTTCTTTTTATTTATCTGAGATTATTTTCAAATGAAATGTTATATCACCTGCTTTAATAGAAAACCCATAGTTTTCAAATCTACATTGAAACAAATGTTATTGTAAATCATCTCAGGGATGACCAGTAATATGCATAACACACTTTGGGAAATACCAGAGAACTAAATCATGCATATCCTCCCTGCAAACACTGGTTTAGTCCACTCTTTGGAGGAAAGATAAATGGGTATTGAGCCCAGTTGCTGTTCTAAAAGTATTGGTCTCACTAAAGCCAGAGGAAGTGACTTATGCATGCGGTTAAGCACCCAGTCCACAGATTCTACAAAGAAGGCCAGGACCTTGTTCCCAATTCCCCCTCATGTGTCTTCTGGGTCTCCCCATTTTAGGCCTCAAGGCCCTCTCCCGAATTTCAGCCATCATCACCTTGGTGGTCTTGCTTTTGAGCATTGTGGTGCTTGTAGCTGTCACACTCATCCAGATTCACCAGAAAGAGGTTCTCCTTCCAGGACTGAAGGTAGGTGTGAAGGGGTTGGCATTGAAGGGAAGAAATGGGCTCTGACATCAATGATTCGAAACTCATGAGTTAGAAGAGAAGAAAATTATTGCCCCTTACCTCTAGCTAGAGCCAGGGAAAGGATGAGTAAGAACCCAGGGAGAAAGACTGGACATGCTGGGTTTGTGATGTTTGAGGTGAAAGATTGATAGTGGTGACACCTTCTCCTAGGACTGTGAGGTCTTGCTTTGACTCCTGACTGTTAGAACCAAAGCTAGACTCTGTAGCCAAGAATTATAGATGGCTACCAAAGATTTACCAGCTTGTCAGTTCCTCCAGATGACACAAACTTGCTCATGAGTGAAGACCAGGAGACCCAGGCTCTTCTTCTGGCCTAGCCTGGGTAAACAAAATCAAGGACCTGAAAGGACTTCTTGAGCTGTGTTGTGCTACCTCTGTTGAGTCTAGAAGTATGCCATGATCCCTCTGACTCTTCCCCCACCAAAATTACTCAGGACCTTATGCTAAGTTCCAGAAGCCTCTCTCAGCTCTTGATAAGTCCATCCCCAAATGGATGTTCTCTGGTAGGCTGAGAATTGTGTGTATCCCTTCTGCCTTGGCTATTAAAGGTGGTAGGAGGTGATCCCATGAGAGACTGTCAAATGAAAGGTGAAGAGAGTCAGTAAGTCCTTCAACCTTTTTGGGTAGAAGTCAGCAAACTTTCTCTGTAAAGGGCCAAACAGTACACATTTTAGGCTTTCAGAGCCGTTTATAGTTTCTGCTGCATATCTTCTTTTGTTTTTGTCTTCTTAAGACTCTTTAAAAATATGAAAACCTCTCTTAGTTGGACAAGGGCCATAGGAGCCATGTTATTTGAATCTCATTTAGTATCTATCCTTGACCTTAGAGTCCTTTCTACATCTTCCTGCTGTTAGGGAGTGTTCAATGGCTATATCTGAAATAGAGGTTTTTAAAAGGTAAAAAAGAAACTAATATTGCCTTGGCTGCGTGGGTGAGTTTGCTCTACCATCCTGAGTTCACTTTTCTAAAGGATTAAAGTAAAATCTTTTTATTTATTTATTTTTGTTTTTTTTGCCTTCACCATGCAGCTTGTGGGATCTTAATTCTCTCACCAGGGATCCAACCTGGGGCCCAGGCAGTGAGAGTGCCAAGTCCTAATCACTGGAACACCAGGAAATTTCCTAAAACAATTTTTTTAAGTTTATTTATTGTTTTTGGCCGCGTTGGGTCTTCATTGCTGCGTGCAGGCTTTCTCTAGTTGTGGCGAGTGGGGCTACTCTTCATTGCAGTGCCGGGCTTCTCATTGCGGTGGCTTCCCCTGTTGTGGAGCACAGGCTCTAGGCACGTGGGCTTCAGCAGTTGCAACTCTCAGGCTTAGTAGTTGTGGCTCACAGGCTCTAGGGCACAGTCTCAGTAGCTGTGGCACATGGGCTTAGTTGCTCCACGGCATGTGGAATCTTCCTGGACCAGGGATCGAACCCATGTCCCCTGCATTGGCAGGCGGATTCTTAACCACTGTGCCACCAGGGAAGTCCCTAAAATCTTTTTTAGATAATGGAATTTGGTTCTTTTATAGGTATTTTACTTAAGAATCTCAGCCCCCCATGAATAGCATGAATAAAAATGAAAAATAAAAAGCCTTATGCAGCTGTCTAATGGTGAGAGGAAAACAAATTATCTGGTTGTCCAAAGACATTAGCTAAGGCCTAGAGAATGTTTTCCCAAGTTCCAGACACTGCCTTCTCCTATAAACTATATAAAATCAGGATTGCAACTAGGGGAAATACCATCCCCTTACACTTTGTAAATTGCTATTCGGTTGAGTGAGCATTTTTCCCTGAATTATCGCGCTGAACTCTTCTGCCAACTATGGAAGGTGGACAAGCACTGTCACCACCATTTTGCAAGTGAGGAAACATAGGTTTGACCAGTGGATGGCAGGACCAGAACTGAAACCCAGACCCTCTTGTTACCACGGCTCTCTTCACTTACTTCCCGCTGTTCCTTGATCCTAAGTTCTGAACAGGGAACCCAGGAGGAGATATTGGCCTCTGCTGGGAAAACACGTCCTCCTTTGCACAGGAGGGAAGGAGGGAGGATGGATGCAGAGAGAGGAAGGTGCTGAATTGGAGAAGGGACGTGCCTTCCAATCGGGGGGAAGGCTGGTTCCACTCTTAGACCCCAGTAACCATTCTTAGACCCCAGTACCACCCTTAGATCCCATAAGTCAAACAAACCAGCTCTAGCTGCGTTCCAGGTATATCTCTCCGTGGGACAAGGGAATGTGCCCACCAAGAGTCGTGCTTCCCTTCTAGAACATGTTGTGGTGCCTGAGACCCCAGAATCCAGGGTCTGTGTGGGCCTCCTGCTGAGGGCAGACCTCACCACTGGTCTGAGGGGTGGTAAAGGGGCAGCTGCTTGCAGGGAGAGTAGACAGAGCATGGGTGTGGGGTCTGAGCTAGCCCACCCTCTACAGTCAACATACAGGTGCATGAGGCTGTTTATGGATTTGCCTGGGGATGGGAAGAGGACAGGTGGGGGTGGGGCAGAGCAGAAGTCTTCATTTATAAAATTTTCCCTCAGGCCCTTTAAAAGTGAGGGATGAGGGGGCTTCCCTGGTGGCGCAGTGGTTGAGAGTCCGCCTGCTGATGCAGGGGACACGGGTTCGTGACCCAGTCCGGGAGGATCCCACATGCCGCGGGGTGGCTGGGCTCGTGAGCCAGGGCTGCTGAGCCTGCGCGTCCCGAGCCTGTGCTCCACAACGGGAGAGGCCACAGCAGGGGAAAAAAAAAAAAAAGTGAGGGATGAGCTGGTTAAGGCAGTTGTTTTGGGAGATGAGAGGTAAATTCAAACTGGAGGGATATGGAGGAATTAGAAGACTTGAAGAGTAAACTGAATACAGAAAAGTGGGTCCCTGAGCAGTATGGAGGGCAATGTTGAAGGAGGAGACCACACATGCTTAGTTCTGTGTCAGAGGGGTTCCCCTAGTCAAAGATGCCCATGCAAGATGGTCATCTGGGGGTGACCCCAGGAAGAACTGTGGGGGGATGGGAAGTGAGACAGAAGGGAAGGCAGCCAATGGAGGGGCTATTACCCAGCAGGTTACCACTGTGGGCAGCTGGAGCTGTTCTGCTAGGGATTTCTGGGAGCCAGTGCAGAACTCTCACCTCAGGGGTGTCCTCTGCCATGGGCATATAGAACATCTGCCTCACAGTCATCCTACTCAAGGGCGTATTTACACACCAGCTTCCATTAGTCATTGGTTGAGGGCTGCTCCCTGGGGAACATTAGCTCTCTAGTATTTCTGGCATATTGTGGGCTCGGGTAGGTTCAGCCAATGGAGACAGCCTTCAGGCAGGTAGAAAGTGCATGGTTGGACATCACAGTGGTAAGGTCTGAGGGCTTGTGGGCAGGGAACCCTCAGTGACCGTTCCCTGTAGATAATTATTATTCCCATTTTGAAGATGAGAAAACAGGAACAGAAAGGGCAAATAGCTTCCCACAGTTACACAGATTGGAAATAGCAGACTTGGCACAGAAGGAAGAAAAGAGAGCAGAGAACATTGGCCTTAGGCAAGGGTTTGGAAGGGCCAGCAGACATACCCTCACGAATTAGCAGACGGTTCAGAGAGGGGGTTTTTAATCTCTTCAGAATCTCGCTGTCAGGCCCCAGTTGTAGGGGACAGGAAGTTGTATAACACAGGAATATTGGCTCAGAAGGCCCATTCTGCTTCACTGAGTGGGTTAGTTATAAGAAAAGACAGATGTCCTGGGCCGGTTGAAGCAGGAGCAGAATGACAGCTTGGAAGGGGGCATTCCACATGCAGCTTTTCTCAGGCTGTCCAGAGACCCTTCCTTTTGTTTTGCAGTGTGTGCTAGGGGCAGGAAGGGCAGTGTGGAGGTGGAGACCAGTGAATATAAAGGCTTTTTCATTGTTTATGTTTTCATACCTTGAGCCTTGTTTTGCCTTTTTGTGTGCTGCTGACAGTTGGTTTTGAGGAGCCAGCTCCACAGTGGCCTATCTGAGGGGCCCGGGAATGTTCCTCAAGACCCACGTGAAAAGTCATGATATCTGGCTATTAAATCCAACGTTGGCCTACCTAACCTTGGTTCATCTGAGTGTAAAAGCGGAACTATTAAAACTTAGCCAACGGTGGAAATATCCCCAGTCCCTTTTTCACTGTCACTGGTCTGACCTGCTCTATCAGCTTGAAGAGTAAACATGATGACGTTGCCTTTATGTTTCACTCATTACCCCCCACCTCAACCCCGCTGCTTTATTATCACTAAGTCCAATATCTTCCTCTTGAGGTTTTGCCCTCCTAACTGCATCACAGTTGTTTAGAAGCCCTGGAGCTTCTCAGACCCATCTGATCAATACCCCACTGCCACTGCCGCTCGCAGCCACATGGTGCCACTGTCGAAGAGGGGCCTGCAGGGTCCCAGGTTTCAGGGACACTGCTTTTCTGCCAGTCAGAGCCCCACCTTGGGTCACATGACTCTCCAAAGCACAACAACTGGGCCAGGCTGTGTTAAAACCATTTCCTTCTAACCCTCATCCATTCTCAGTCATCAGCCTGGATATCTGGTGCCCTGTGGCCCACCTTGGTTTACCTCTTGGAGTACAAGAGTTGCGTAATTTGTTTTTTCCTTTCCAGAAGGCCCTGGCTCCTTATTCAAATTGGTGATTCTCCTCTCCAGCCAGATCTGCACACCACTTAACCAAGAGTTTGCTTCTGAGGGTCTTTTGTCTGAACAAAGAAAGTCTGCCGTACCATATCAGGCATCTTCTTATTAATCAGTCACCCTGTTAAGACTTGTTTTCCTTGGAACTCAGTGAAAGCACAGGGGCAATGAGTACAGGTTTAAGAGTCAGTTAGACCCCGGCTTGATCCCAAGTCTGTGACCTTGGCTAATTATTTAACCCCTGTGAGCCTCAGTTTCCCTATCTGTCAAGTGGGGATGATGATAACACCTGCCTTATAAATGCAAAACTAAAGCCCTTTGTGCAGTGCCTGGCATATTATAAGTGTTCGCCAAATGTTTATTACTACCATTATTCTCATTATTATAGTAAGAGTAATAATGATGATGATGATAATAAAAATAATAATAAACACATCTAAGAAAGATGATCTTATGACCTTTGCTTTTGCTTTTGTTAGAAGCTCACAAAGTTCTTGAGTTTTGGATAATGGGGTTCATATGTTTCCTTTTGGTTCACCCACCGACTGTATCTTCAGTTCCACATTCAGACCATGTTTGTTTGTTTGTTTTTCTGACACTGCATTAAACAGAAGGTGACTTAACGCTTTTCATCCAAACATCACCCACCTAGCTGAACTGAATGAAATTCATTCTCCCCTTCCCCCTCCCTCCATGGAACCGCAGTGAGTTGCACTGATCTAGGCAAATGAGCTCTGAAAACTGATTAAAGACCAATCTTTTCACTTTTGAAAATGCCAGTGAACGATGGTGGGGTGGGGGTGGATCGTCTTAGTGCAAAGTAGCACTGGGCCTCAAGGCTGTCCCTGTCACCACATCAGCAGGCGCCCAAGGGGCCGCCATTTCTCCTGCAAATCTCAGAGCAAAGTCTCTGGCTGCTGCCCATTCTGGTGAAAACTGAATCCCATTTTCCCGGACTTACAAATGAGGATGGACATTCTTCATTCTTTCAGATCTTGGCCCAGCAGCCTCGAGCATTCTTCATGAAGGGTTGGGATAAAGAAGATTTGGGGACAGACAGGCACCCTCTGGAGTAGCTGCCCTCTTATGCTCTCTCTCCTCTTATCAGTGCCAGGCATGGAGGGGCTGGTGAGCAGGTCAGCAGCAGAGGGAAGGAAAGAAAGCAGACTGATACAGAGGCTCAGACCTCTGGAGTGCCTGGTTTCCTTCAGTTTCAACCTGTGCTTTAATCTCACGGGGAGCCTCTGCCTGGAATAGATTGTGAACAATGCCTCCTCTGTTTGCCATGGGGGGTGTCATGTCAGGATCCCAGGCAACACACATCAGATTGAAGAGCTGAGGTGAAGAGGCTATTCAAGTTCAAATACCAATGTACACAGGATGTTCTATCTTAATAGAATGGAGAAGCTGGAGTAACATTTTTTTATTTGCTCCTATTTCAAATGAAGCAAGCATTCGTGATAGAAAGTTTAGAATCAGGGGATTGGTTAAATCAACTACTGTACATCTCATAGTGAATGGGATGAATGGCTTAAAAATCATGTCAGTACTTTTACTGGTAGGGAAAGATGTTCATGATATACTTTTATTTATTTATTTACTTATTTATTTATTGGCCGCGCTGCACGGCATGCGGGATCTTAGTTCCCCGACCAGGGATCGAACCCGTGCCCCCTGCAGTGGAAACGCGGAGCCTTAACCACTGGACCACCAGGGAAGTCCCCCATGATATACTTTTTAAGTAAGAAAAGAGCATTGGAGAAGATTATGTGTACTGTAATCCTGTGTTGATTTAAAAACATATGTCTAAACACATATGTGTATATGTAGTTGTATGCACAGAAGACCGTTGGAAAAGATATATAACAAGGTGTTAAAACAGTAGTTGGATTTGAGGGGTGTTATTCACTTTTTTCCTCTTTTTCTTGCTTTGCAATTTTATTTATTTTGCTTCACTGATTTTTCTATATAGCCTGTATTTATTGAGCAGCCACGAAGCATCAGGCAAATGGTCTCCTATTTACTTCTGAAAGGAAGTTGCCTGAAGACGAGGGAACCCAGAGAGGTTAGGTCTCTTATGCAATATCAGAAAAGTAGGAATCCATCTGATGTGACCTGCCTCCAGAACCCAACGTCATCTTCCCCTCTGGGACAGGCTAGGCTAACTCAATGGTGGGGGAATTGGGGAAAAGATGCCACCCAGAAGCCTCTGATGCCCTGGGCTGATTCCAAGCCCAACCAGATAGTGACCTAGGTCAGCGTAACTCATTCCAATGTCCCTAGGCTGCTAATGAATGCTCCTTCCTAGGCAGGCCTGGTCCAGGGCCTGGGCTGGGCCACACCTTCAACTGAAGCTCCCTGGTACCTGCCTCAAGCTGCGTGAGATGGCTGGCAATACCCTCCTGTCCATTTGTTCACACACGTCACCTAAGTGGGATAATATGTCAACATTCGTTTGTATTTTAGTTTTTTCCTCCTTAAGCAGGAATACTTTCATTCTGAAGGCCAATGGAGATATCAGTGTGTCACTCCCCTGTGAGAACTTCCTACCTATGGTTTCCTTTTGGTTGTTTATCCCAGGCTGATAGGCCTGGAAGTTTGGAGAATAGAGGGCAGCAGGTGACTGACTATTCATTGTACTCCTGAGACCAAGGTGGCTTCTGACCGTGCGCCCCCCTCCCCGACCCCCGCAGAGTCTGGATGAGGAGGAATCAGGAGACTGTCTGTGCATGCAAGATCTTTGGGGTACTCATCTTCAACCTTGGCTGCATACTGGAATCACCAAAGGAGCTTTAAAAACTGTTGGTGCCTGGGTCCACTGACAGAGATTCTGATTTAATGGGTCTCAGCTGCAGCCTTGGCATTGGGAGTTTCAAAAGCTCCCCAAGTGATTCTAATGTGAGGCCAAGGCTGAGAACTGTGGCCTAGAACACCGGACCCATCTCCCCCCAACCCCTCCATCCAGAGTCCATGGAGACAAAGTTGGTTTAGAGAAAATAGTTTTTTTCTTTTTGGTCAGCTCCCACCTAAATGAAGCAGTGTGGGTTAAGCTCTTGGGAGGACTCAGGGTTCTCGGTGGCCCCCTGGGAAAAGGGGTCCTCAGATGCCTGTCTCTGACTCTCCCTCCCCGCCTTTTATTCAGTATGGAATCGTGCTCGATGCCGGGTCTTCCAGAACCACAGTCTACGTGTATCAATGGCCAGCAGAGAAGGAGAATAATACTGGAGTAGTCAGTCAAACCTTCAAATGTAGCGTGAAAGGTAAGGCCCAAGGGAAGAAAGGGAATGTCCTAATGTCCTTCAGAGGCCTGCAGGAGTCCTGAGATGCTGCCCAGAGGCAAGGACTGAGCACTGGGCTGGGTGTCATGGAAATATGAGACCTTGAGATGGTGCTGCTACTCATCAGTACAGTGACCTCAGGCCAGTCCCTTCCCTTCTCTGGGTTTCAGATTTCTCATCTGTAAAATGGTGGGGGGCGGGTGTCAAGAACTGTGAATGGTGTGAGATTCTACCCTGCCGCACTTTCATGGATGCTGGTGGAAGACCCAAGACTCCTGGGTCAGAAACAAAGGAGAGTTTATTACTCACAGAAATAGCTGTAGCCCGAGTATCAGCATTTTCTTGTGCTGGTTCTGAGCCCCAATTTGCACAAGATGATGTAAAAAGGGCCAGATGGTACCTGCTCGCACAGTGGGTTATGTTACAGAAGAGGAACCCTGAGATTAGGGAATCTGAAACATTTATAATGGGTACCTGCCTTTTGCTCTGGAGGGAAACACTATATCTTCTGAGCCTGTTCATTATGCAAATATCCTTGAAAGAATAGTCCAGAACAAAGGCAGTCAGTGCCTCTGCTCATAATGCATAAACATGAGAAACTCAAGGAAAACTGTATTCCAATAGGAAAATTATATTCCAGCTGGCTGTATATGATGGGGAGGTGGGTAGGAAGAGATAGACAGAGATGGACAATCTGTAAACCAGTAGGCGTTTGTGGCTCTGTTCCAGTAAAGCTTTCTTTATGGACCCTGAAAGTTTGAATTTCAAATAATTCTCAAATGCCACAAAATATACTAAAAAAAGATTTTCCCCACCATTTAAAAATAATGTAAGAATATCTTAGCTCACAGGCTGTATAATAGAAGGTGGTGAACTGTATATGGCCAGTGAGCTCCCGACCCTTGACACAGAACAGCATCAACATCTTTAATGACCCTCCACGCACTCCCTGCCTCCTCCACAACATATTCTGAATGTTAGATTGATGGTTTACTTGTTCTTCTTTAGTTTTGTCCTTATGCATTTAGTTTTTCCTGGTTTTGAAAATGGAATCAAGCACATATTTATTTAATTAGAAGCAAACATTTATTCTGTGATTTGCTTTGTTCACTACCACTGGGTTTTTAAGATTCATCTATGCTGCAATGAGTAGCAATATGTGGTTCATTTTTAGCTGTTGATGAATATTTGTGTTTCCCTGGTAACTAATAAGTATCTTTTTATATATTTATGACTCTTTCTATTTCTGTGAAATGCCTGTTCATGTCTTTTGCTCATTTTTCTACCAAATTGCTTGAATTTTTCCTTTTGAGTCCTAGGAATTCTTTATCTATATTCTGAATATGAATGCTTTGCTAGTATTATTATCATATTGTTGCTAATATCCTCTCACAGTTTATGGTTTGTCTTTTTAATTTCTTCATGATATCTTCTGAGAAGTTCTTAATTTTTATGTAGGTACAATTATCAATCTTCTCCCTTTTGGTTTGCACTTTGTACGTTTTATTTAAGAAATCCTTCCCTATCCTGAGGTCATAAAGATATTCTTCTATCAAAAGTTTTGGACTTCCCTGGTGGTCCAGTGGTTAAGACTCCATGCTTCCACTGCAGGGAGCACGGGTTCAATCCCTGGTCAGGGAACTAAGATCCTACATGCCGCATGGAGCAGCCAAAAAAAAAAAAAAAAAAGTTTTATAATTTTGCCTTTTACAATTAAGCCTTTAGTCCACATAGTCAAGCCCAGTTAGTGAGTGTGTATGTATGCACCACCCTCTTTAGAGCATTATGATCTTTGACTTGGCCTGGATCTTCCCAACCAGTATGTCCTGAATGGGTTCCAGGGATACCCTCAGCCTATAGGACAAGTTATAGACTCTGAACCAGTCCTCCCAACCCAAGCAACCTCCTTCATTTCCCTCAATGAGCTGCCCAAATAGAATACTTTCTTGCAAGTGATGGCATGGAAAAAGTTGGGAAGCAGAATTAGCCTTTCCCATAGGGAGACCAAGAGTCTTCTCTGTATAACCAGGGTGCTTCTGATCATCTGCCCTTCCATGGAGGGCACCAGGAGCTCGCCTTCCCTGGGACATAGGTGTCACAGTTAAGATGTCCAGACAGAGTCTGGGATGCAAGGGGGTGATTAGCGATCCGCACCCATGGAAGAAAGGCGGAAGAAGGAGGATTGGACAGAAAGAGAAGTCAGATTGCAGCCCAGGCCTGACAGAGCTCCAGCCAATTAGAGATGTCCTGCATTGGGTATGAATGGCCTGAAATGGCTGGGCTGTGGTCCCCCCATCACTGTCAGTCATTGGATGTTGCCATCCTGGGAAGATGTTGAGCAAGGCAGCTCTCTGCAGCTGAGGCAAACCCCAAAGGAGCTAACCGCTGAGACACTAAGCCTTTCTTTGAAGAGGCATCTGCACGGCACCTCTCTGGGCTCCTCGCAACAGGGGACTTCCATGTTTTCTGAGTACTGCTTGCATTGTTACCCACAATTCATAAGCGGCAGCACCGTCGCTCAAACTTCAGCCAGAGATCCCATCTCTGTTCTCCTAACTTCTGAGCCATTTCTTCACCCCCAAGCATGAAAGAGGATGCTTTCTTTAGGAAAGAGAGACCAGTCACTCCAAGTGGAGAGGATAATGTACGACAGTGATTAAGACGTCACCCTATCCCTACTGTGGGAACTCTAGAAAATTATCTAACCTGAGTCTTGACTCACTTATCTCTAAACTAAAAAGCATAATAATAGTAATACCCACCCCACAGGTATTATTTGAAGATTAAATGACATAATATATATATAAAGCAGGTAGCAAATCCCTGGCATACAGTAGGCATTCAATAAGTGTTAGTTATTATTAATTATGGGGCACCACACTTTAGAGTTCCTAGTGGATATTCTTGCTAAAAGGTTATTCTAACATAGTTGTAAGATCTGCCTCTATACCCGGGAGGGCAATTCAGCCAAGTCAGTCCTGATGGCCTCGGGCTGTAGAAAGAGGTGGCACTTTCATGGGGAGAGACCCAGGCAGTCTCTCAGGGGTAGGGGCCCTTGGCCCACCCTGGATGTGATTTAGGGGAGGGGCAGGGTCATGGAGCCCACACCACATCCATAAATGGATCTTCCCTTTGATCACAGTAGCCTCAGGGATCCATATATACTCACAATGACCAGAAGACCACAAATTACAGCTCAAATTACAGAGTTAAACTTTGGCAAGTGTCATCCCCTGAAAGACAGGCAGCTTCGCCAAGCATAATTTGGGTTTCTAGTTTCTAAGTTGCAAATTTCCCCAGGTCTCCCCTGCCTTGGCCAGTTTGAGGGGTTGGTGAATGCTTTTTTGCCCTACAGTGTTTCCCGAATGCCCAGGGCCTCAGAAATTTCTTTCTCAGGGGGTCCCTGGTGAGTATCCAGTCCTCAGGTGCTGTTTTCCGTGAGTTCACTGGGTGCTGCTTTAGCTGCTGGTCCCCATGCTGGTGCCTATTGCTCTGGCTGCTTGTTTTAAAGCCATTCCCTCAGGGTCACTTGTTCCTTGCCTGCCCCTCATCTCTTCTGCAGGAGGCACTGCTCAGGGTACCTGCTGCCTTCTCTCACAGGCGGCATTCATGTTTTCCCTTTAAACCAGCAGTTAAAAATTCTTTAAACTCCACTAGAGCCTAAACTTAACCATCTCCTCCACTGAAATACCTTAAAGAGTTGCTCTAGGGACCAGGCCAATACAGTGTTGGAAAGCATCCCTTGCCCATGTCTTTTGCTTTTGTCCGACCTCAAGTAAGTCTTGTGCCAGCTGTCCAACCCTCTCTTCCCAGATTGGAATAGCAGTTATAGCTCTTTTCTTGGGGTTGTGAATCCCAGTATCCCATGAACCTATGAATCCAATCTCCTTTTCCCTCTGGGAGGCTTAAGGAACCTTATGCAAATAGGCCCCCGAGGGACATGCTCAAATACCCTACATTTCCACATTCTAGCAAGGCTCCTAACCAGTTCCTATCCAGAGACTAGCTCTGGCAGAATATATTTTGTTTGCTCTAGATTGGACTACACAATCCCCTTACTATAGTATTGTGAGCTGATGTGAAAATCTCATTGATTGATTGATTGCTTGATTCCTGTACTTAATAAATATTTATTGGGTGCCTGCTGTCTGCCAGTAAGTGTTCTTGACACTGGGAATTCTAAAATAACCAAAATATACAAAGTCTCTGCTGTTACAGAACTTACAGTCTAATGAAGGAGACAGAATAAATAAATGGGTATATGATATCAGGGAGAAGTGCTGTGAGGAGAAACTAAGCCAGCTAGGTGGATAGAGAGTGATCATTCTATTTCATGGGAGAGCAAAGAAGGTGATAGCTAAGCAGAGGCCAAATTGAGATGAGAGAGTGAGCCGTGCACCTGGTTGAGGGAAGAATGTGCTGAGCAGAGGGCGTGGCAAAAGAAAATGCCAAGGGTGACAGCTGCTCAGCATTTTCTAGGAAGAGCAAAGGGGCCGATGTGGCTGGAGCAGAACGAGTAAGAGAAACAAAAGTGAGAAATGAGGCCAAAGCTGTCACCGAGGCCAGCTCATAGAGGACCCTGAGATGCAGTAAGGGGTTTGACATTTACTCAAATGAATTTTCTTCAAAGTATATTGGGAAGCCATTAGGAGATTCTGATCAGGGAACTAACACGATACGACATAATTTTAACGGGTCACTCTGTCAATGTAGAATACGTAGTCAAGAGACTTAAGATTAGAAGCAGGAAAACCAGGGCTATTAGAGCAGTGCAAGTGGGAGGTGACGATTTGGTGTTCTGGCCTAGACTGGTGCTTCTCAACATGGGGCGATGTTGCCCCCCAGGGAACATTTATCAATGTCTGGGACATTTTTTGGTTTTCATAACTGGGGCTGGCCGTGCTGCTGGCATCTAGTAGTAGAGAACAAGGATGCTGCTAACCATTACATAACTCACAGGACAGCCCACAAAACAAAGAATAACCCAGCCCAAAACTTCAGTAGTGCTGAGGTTGAGAAACACTGATTGAGAATAGTTCTGGGGAAGGGAGTGAGAAGTGCTCAGATTTGAGAAGTATTTTGAAAGTAGAGCCAAAAAGATTTTATGATAGATTCAATATGCAGCATTCTGGTTGATGGTGCCTGAACATTAGTTCTGACCTGAGTAACTGCATGGATGAAGGTACCATCTCCTTAGAGTGGGCAACACTGAGGGTAGAGTAGGTTGGAGCCATGGCAGGGATTAAGGAATTTGGTTTCAAATATATTAAGCTGGAGATGCCTGTAAGTCATCTAAGTCAATGGACAGCAAACTTTTCCTGTAAAGAGCTAGAGGATAAATATTTTTCACTTGTTGGCTATATGATCTCTGTTGTAACCATTTAACTCTCCCACTTTAGCATGAAAGCAGCCATAGACAATATGCAGACAAATTAGCATGTATGTATTTCAAGAAAGCTTCATTTATGGACACTTGTACATGCCTAATAGGATATACCGTAAGGACAAAAAGAACTTCAAAAAATCTTAAATTGTTTTCAATAATCCTATAATTGGTGGTAGTGCTGGTATTGTCATTGTCATACTGAGACTGTTGTGTGTGGATTGTGAAATAAAGCTAATGAGTTATTAAGTTGGAGGGGCTGGGAAACAGGCTAGTAAAAGGAAGATAAAGATACAAGATCAATGAATTCAAGGAAGAACTTGAAGTTTTGAATTAGAAATACCACTAAGAATTCATGATGTGTTTTCTCTTGAAATAAAGTTTTCTCTAAGGCTGTCTTCTGGAAAGCCTTTCAGTAAGCAACCTAGCTTCCAAATTTTGAATGCTAAATACCATTACTCAATAAAAGAAACCAGGATTCCTTGGAAAAACAGCAGATTCCAGACCTGGGGCAGGAAATTTATAGGTCACTGATACATCTCATCATATCAGAAAGCAGAAAAGTTCTTAAAGGTTTCTGGGATCATGTCAAAAGGATTCAGCTGCCAAATTGAAGAGAGCGCCACTGGACAAGATAGGCCACCAATAAGAATAGTAACTGCAATGAATTGAAACATATCAAATATATCCTTAGATTCATATGCCCTTAAACAAACAAACGAACAAAATCCCTTATTGGTTAAATTAGGTAGATACTAGAGATGCAATCCATATTTTTTAAGCTGGTAAATAAAGGGAAAGAATCAAGCACTTATCCACTGCCTTCCCTATACAAACTGCATAGGGTAATCAAATAGTTAACGATGAGGAAGTGTTCCTCTTATAAAAGCATTTTAGGTAAAAAGTGAAGCAAGAATGACGGAAATAAAATATCAGCGTTTCATAAACCCTAATGGAGTAATGAATGGACCTAAGCAATGATCATTGATGCCTGTTAACAGCACAAAGAGAGAAACAACCAGATGCTTGTGCGTCTTATTGGAAATGCACATCCCTATAAACTACTCTTTCTGAAAAAGTTCAAACCTGAATCTGATTAAACCTCTGCATTCAGTTACCAATTTATAGAGAAAAACTGGGACCAAATAACATGTTAAATGAATCATGGGGCTGCAATCAGCAAATTCTAGACTGTGGGAAACTATAAGACAAATGAAATTGCAAGGAAAAAAATGTTTAATTACAAAGAAAAATTAGAAAGGGGGGGCAGAATCTATATATTAAAAGAGACTTGAGACATGCCAACCAATTATAATGGATGGAATTTATTTGGGCCCTAGTTCAAACAAACTAGATAGAAAGAGAGAGGTGGAGGGAGAGAGAGGGAGAGAAAAAATATGAATATGAAGGAAACGTGAAACTTAATTAGATATTTAATTATATTAAGGGATTATTTTTAAGATTTTTAGGTAGAATAATGAGACTATGGTTATGTTTCTTTAAAAGAATTCTTATCTTTTAATGATACATACTGAAATATTTATAGAATGGAATGATACCATGTCTGCAGTTTGCTTCATGATGAGAGAATGTGAGAGTGCAGATGGAGCAAGATTGATCATTGTTGAAACTGGAAGATGGGTGCATGGGTTTGTTATACTCTTCTCCCTACTTTTATTTATATTTGAAATTTCCATGATGAGAACTTTTTTTTTAAAGCAGGTCTTGGCTCATTACTTTTTTCACCTTTATAATTCTTTCCTTCCATATTTTGGGAATTGACTCATCTGTGTGACCACATGGAACTTAGCACATACACAATTTTCAGCGCCCTACAAAAACCCATTAATTTCCAGAGCTGATTTATTTTATATTTAAAAGTTGTACTGCTCTTGTTGGTTCCTGGGAAGGCTAAGAAGTGCTGACTGCTTGCTCTTCAGGCTCTGGGATCTCCAGCTATGGGGAAAACCCTCAAGATGCCCCCAAAGCCTTTGAGGACTGCATGCAAAAAGTCAAGGGGCACATTCCAGCCCACCTCCATGGATCCACCTGCATTTACCTGGGGGCCACAGCTGGGATGCGCTTGCTGAGGTAAGGGCTGGAATGGCACAGAGGAGCCCTTTGGACCAAAATAACCAGGAATGTGTTGAATTCTTTCCAAGAATGTAACTCTATTTCTGGGAATAAATCCAAAAGAAAGAAGCCCATATTCTGCCATAAATTTAGGCTTTAAAAGTTGGGAAACTTTTAGTCTTTATCTTAATACTCAGAAAGAAACAGTTCTATATTTGATTCCCTTCCCCATGGTGATTTTACTGAGAGCTTGGAAAATAAAGGAAAGTGACATGAAATCTAATCATGGGATGTACCTCTAGTTTTCTAGAAAAGTAGAAACTGTTTTTGACTCCTGGTATTTTTTTTGAGGTACGCGGGCCTCTCACTGTTGTGGCCTCTCCCGTTGCGGAGCACAGGCTCCGGATGCGCAGGCCCAGTGGCTATGGCTTACGGGCCCAGCCGCTCCACGGCACGTGGGATCCTCCCGGACCGGGCAGGAACCCGCGTCCCTTGCATCGGCAGGCGGACTCCCAACCACTGCGCCACCAGGGAAGCCCTGACTCCTGGTATTTTAACACCTGTGGACAACCGGCTCCACTAAATGCAACCCACTATACTACTAAGCTGTGTAGCTTCTACCCATGTACAAAATGTCACTGAGATCTGCTTTCAAATAATGGAATTTCTGCTCCTCACCCCAAAGCCTTTGGCATTACATAAAAACAAACATCTCATTTCATTCAATTAAGCAGTTCCTTCTAAATTTGTAGCCATGACTTTTAGCCCAGTTGCATTGTTTTTGAATGTCCTTTCTCTTCATTTTTTTTCACCATGATAATACTTCCTTGACCTTGAATTAAAAGAAAAATAGTTTTTTAAAAAAACCCATCAAACTTAAATCTACCTAAATTAAAGGGTAGATGCTGCCCTAAACTTTGAAAATAAGGCTTTCTCCCCAAAAGATGACACTCATTCTGCTTCAAAGCCACTTTGTCTGTGATCCCAGGAATGTAAAATTACATGTATTTTCTTCATGTGGGCATGAAGAAAATACAAAGGAACAACAGAGTCACTTTAAGATGATCACCAAAAAAAATCATGAAGCACTCTCAATTGGACTGAGCCCTTTCCTTGTAGTTTTCCTCTCCTTTTTTCTATTCCTGTGTCCTGGTTGACCAAGTAGAATGCGGAAAGAAGTCAGATTTCTTTGCTTACTCTTGGAATCTGCAGTGTGTTTTCAAAATAATTGCGTTTACCTGAAATAGAAATGTCATAGAAATTCCCTTCTTCTGCCTTTTCTTTCTTATGGAAACAAAGAACCCAACTTTCTTGGTTGCTTTTTTCTCCCAGTCCTCTCCGCGAGAAATCATTCAAAGGCTCTGTAATTTATAGCCCATGACAAAAACCATGGAATACAAAAGTTTGCCAGTTGGGGAAAAAGTGAATGTCGCATTTGAATAAATTAAATATTAATGCCTCCTTGTGAAACTTTCTGATGGTGATCCATTTCTTCTGAGGAACTAGTTGATATTTTGCTAGAAAAGTCAAATATTAAAAAAACAATAATTTGAGAATCTCTGGGATGGGAATTAATAAAACTAGGAAAATTCTTAATTATTTTCCAAGCAGTGATAATTTGCTACTGAACTGGAATGGACTTCTGCTTGTAGCATTTCTCTTTCTTCTTCTTCAGCCAAGAGTGAGCCAGTGCCCCTGGCTTTCTTAACCCACTGATGAAAGGGAAAAGAGTCTCCCAAGTGAGATTTCTTTCATAAAATGGCAGCAGATGAACGATATTATTACTCTACATCATGGGTGATATGAACACTATGTTACCACTCCTCCATGGGTCAGCACACTAATGAATTTCAATTCAATGACAGCCATGATGGCCATCATATCCCCTCATGATGAAGCCCTCCCAAAGAGCAAAGCTGGGACAGCTGAAAACTCATCCCTCTTCCTTTCCCCCTCCCTCCTAAGCTCCCCTTCCTTCTGGCCTGATGAGGGCTTCTTTATATGGTGCCCCAAGAGATTACTTATGCCACTCCTATGCCTTCACCGATCTCCTTTCCTCTGCTGATCTGAGACAGAGCAATGGTGACTGAGTAGGAGGCTCTTTTCATTAGCTGGTTGCTAGAGAGAGGGATAGGAACAGGTAGGGGAGGAGAGAACAAGTGGTATTTTTACTGGTAGCTGTTTTCCTGCTTGGCAGTTTGACAGGTAACAGGTGCATCCTGCCTTGCCTGGGAGGCTTCAACTTGTACAGGGGGTTGCCATGTCTTATATACATCTGGAAAACTGTCCCTGCCTGAAGTGGGTGGAGGGGTTATTTTAAGATCGTTGTCTGGGCACTCAGCCTTTTGTGTTCTGTGCCTTGCATAGGTTGCAAAACGAAACAGCAGCTAATGAAGTCCTTGCGAGCATCCAAAACTACTTCGAGTCTCAGCCCTTTGATTTTAGGGATGCTCAAATCATTTCTGGGCAAGAGGAAGGGATTTATGGATGGATTACAGCCAACTATTTAATGGGAAATTTCCTGGAGGTGTGTGAAAACAAATGCATGGTTTTTAATCTTGCTGTTTATCTTGTCCCCTGTGCTTGGTAACTTAAGCTGAGGTACATGCCAACAGGGCCACCTGTCCTGCATTGTTTCTATCATGTAATGAATTAGGGAAACATCTATGATACAACAGCTAAGAAAAGACATGTATAGCTAGGACAAAGCCGTGGATCCTAAACAGGACCAAATGCATGGGGGAGGGGGAATATCATCATTTTACTAGCTAATAAGAAATTAGAGGCAGGGAAGGATCTAAATCTAGCAGTGGGCTATGAGTCTTTTGAAGGACACCTGGAAAATGACCCTTCCAAGAAGCCCCACAGCCATCTGGAATTTACAGAGCCCTCAGGCAGCTTTCTTCCCAACTCATTCTGTGTCCTCAGGTCTCCTCACATTCCAGTCTCCATACTCCCTGCTCCTTTGGTGCAGAGGACACCATACTATGTTCAGCCTAAGACCTATTTTCTTCCCCCTTGAATACATTTTTAATTAAATTAAATTAAATTAGTTAATATTTTGGAAAATTCACATAAAAATCCACATTTCTAGCTTCTCCTGCCCCCCTCACTCCCCAAAAGTTGGAGGAGCTGGTCACAGCAGATTCACATTCCTGTATGGCAACAACGAACTGGAACAGAGTATAGCTCATGCATTCCCCAGTTTGCCCCAGGCCCCACCATTCCCTACTGTATACACCTCATTCCCTATTGTCTACTCACTCATTTATGTTGCCTGTACAGTCCTTGTAAGCATTTGAGTTCACCACCCCTGAAATAAAGTAGAGATCTGGCCCTGAATGCTTCCTATGTCATATTTCTTAGCAATAAGAGATGGGTCTTGGGTGAAGAACCCTAGCCAATCAGAGATGGTACCTTTGGTCTTTTTTCTTGTTTCCTTTTCCTACTGTGTAGAAGAGCCTGTGGCATATGTGGGTGCATCCGAACGGAAAGGAGACCACAGGTGCCCTGGATTTAGGCGGTGCCTCCACCCAAATATCCTTCGCGGTAGAAGAGAACGTGGGGCTGAACACAAGTGACATCGTGAAGGTGTCCCTGTATGGCTATGAGTACACACTCTACACGCATAGCTTCCAGTGTTATGGCCGGAATGAGGCTGAGAAGAGGTTTCTGGCAATTCTCCTTCAGGTACCTGAGCCAGGGGGCAACGGGTATTCCCTCGGGGGTCTTAGCTGAGAGGAAGATGCCTTGCCTTCTGGGGTCTGTCCTTTCCACTCCAATTAGAAGATGGATGGAAACAGCAGCATTTTCCTGTTTACTTGTGGGCGTCCAAGTGCTCTCTCTCTCTCTCTCTCTCTCTCTCTCTGATGTGTTGACCATTTCCAGTGTATCTGAGTCAGAAGTCCAGGGAAATTCCAGAGCTCCAGATGTTTTATAAATGATTCAGGACTTGGGATCCCTTTATGGACACAAGCTGTTTTAAACCAGTAGCTAAATAAACCTGAGAATGTTGAGACTCCCCTGAGTGCAGACAAAATAATAAAAGTGATCATATGGGAAATGCTTGCTGACAGGGGAGAGGGCAGAGCCCTCCCCAGGCTCAGGCTTCTTTTACATGAGCCTATATTAGGCAGATTTCATGCCCTTTATATGTTGGGGTCTTAGAGCAGCCGAATTCCATCACATCAGTCAGTAATTCATATGGTAAATGTTCCATGGCACAGATGGCTACTTCAGGCATCAACTAGAAGGCTGTCACTAATATGAACTTGACATTAGTACTGTATGTGTCAGCAAGGGCACTAGCACCATGGATGCGACCTGAGATCCCAAACTCCAGTGCTAAGGGGACATCAATCTCAGCCATGGCTGAGAAGGGAAGATGAAGATGAAGGGAACACGAAGGGAAGGAGGCTTGATCACCTAGAGGGGCATGGGGCCAACCGGAGGCCACAGATCCTGGCTTCTGATGGGGCTCAGGGGAAGGAGACAAGAGCTGGGTCAGCCTATGAACATAGTGGACACAGCATCAGTAGCTTAAGCCCCACCACTGCAACCTACTTTGGTCATTGAAGAAGGAAGCAGTATTCCCCAGCCATTAGCCTGTAGAAAATTGGGCTGGTTTACAAAAGTGTCATCAGCAGAAGTCACATCTTCAGATCCCCATATTTACTGAGTAGCCATGCAAGGTAGGTGGTGAGAATTCACCCTCCAGGTCTGGCCCTCTTCCCAAAACTTCTCTTTCAGCCTCACAGGAAAGGCTGGAGCGCCACTACACATGCATGCCACATGTATTGTTGGGAGAGCCTGAGCACTCCTGGGAAGGACAGAGCGGGGACCCTGCAGGCAGCCCTGAGCTACACTTCCATGGCTCAGAAGACTCAGTGCCCACTCCAGACCCTCATATCCACCCTACACTCAGCCAAACCAAACCCCACATGGAGCTTAACCAACCCTCGTTAACTGGGGCTCCTCTTTTCTCTCTCTCCTTTTATTTTTAGCAATACTTATTGCCCCTTCCTCCAGCTCTGGCCCTGGTGGGGGTGGAGGGTGGAGCAGGGGCTCCTCTGAACTTTAGACAGGAAAAGGGAAGCAGGTGAAATCACCTTTTTTCCAGAATGAGTGGAGGTTTGAGAAGCTAACCTCTTAAATTTGACTGACACTGAGGAAGAGTGTGTGTGTGTGTGTGTCTTTATGCACACACGCCTACAATGTTTATTAAAGAATGTCTGTGTACCCAACAGTCTACAGTAGAGAAGTGAATACTCCACCTGGATGAGGTCTCATTTGGGTTTGAGAATGCAGGTCTCAAGGTGTGAGCCCAGGACTGGGGGCAGAGGTGGGAGACCCCAGCCCCTCACTACAGATAGTCAGGTCACAGGGACAGGGTGTGTCTACAACTTGCCTGATAACATCTGGATGCCTGAGAGGGTGGCTCTGCACTGTAAGCCTTCTGACTCAGGTGAGGGGAAGAATCCAGGTGTGATGAGGATCACCCACAAATGCATGTCCCGACTTGCCTGACCAATACTTTCATGTCCGAAAGATGTGTTGCCAAGCCCCAACTTAGAAGGTTCCCAAAGATTACTGCATCATGAACTGCTGAGTAAATGCCACCAGTCCAGGACTCGTTTCCCGGTCTGTAATATAAGGGGCTACAGAGTGTGGTGAGAGTGACACCTATATACTTTGCAAATTATTTTCTTAAAAAGGAGTCTCCAGTCACCCCAGGGCTCAAGTCTCACTCTGAGAGCATGTTAGACGTTAGGGACATGAATTCACTTTCTCTTCCTCCTTAAGTAAGACGTAAGTATTACTTAAAGTAACACTTAAAGTAATACTTAAGTATTTATTTATTTTTGGCTGCGTTGAGTCTTCATTGCTGCATGCTGGATTTCTCTAGCTGTGGCGAGCGGGGGCAACTCTTCGTTATGGTGCGTGGGCTTCTCACTAAAGTGGCCTCTCTTTGTTGTGGAGCATGGGCTCTAGGCACGCGGGCTTCAGTAGTTGTGGCACGAGGGCTCAGTAGTTGTGGCTCGTGGGCTCTAGAGCTCAGACTCAGTACTTGTGCCTCATGGGCTCAGTTGCTCTGCGGCATGTGGGATCTTCCCGGACCAGGGCTTGAAACCGTGTCCCCTGCATTGGCCGGTGGATTCTTTTTTTTTTTGCGGTATGCGGGCCCCTCACTGCTGTGGCCTCTCCCATTGCGGAGCACAGGCTCCGGACACGCAGGCTCAGCGGCCATGGCTCACAGGCCCAGCCGCTCCGCGGCATGTGGATCGTCCCAGACCGGGGCACGAACCCGCGTCCCCTGCATCAGCAGGCGGACTCTCAACTACTGCGCCACCAGGGAAGCCCTGGCAGGTGGATTCTTAACCACTGCGCCACCAGGGAAGTCCTCTTCCGTTTTTAAAGTAACACATGTTCAGTGAAAAAAAAAATTAGAAAATACAGACATAAAAAATATAAATAATAAACAAACAAAACCTGGAATTAGCCACCATCAACACAGTATTGCATTTTCTTCCAGTTTTTTTTTTCATGCAGGAATATGTATAGTATTTACAAATTTGGCTTCATATGGTTTACATATAATTTTATATCCAGCTTTTTTTTAACCTAACAATATATTGTGAGCAGTTTCCTGTGTTGTTAAACATCTTTTGAAATTAATACTTTTATAGGTGCATAATACTCCAAATACCATTATTTAAAAAGAAAAACTATATTGGTCATTTTATTATAAAAGAAAGTACATGACCCTTTCATGTCAGTGCCCTGAAAACACTAAATTCAGGGAAGATTTATTGAATGTTGAGGGCCTAAGCAACTTGGCACACTGGCAAATTATATTTAAGGAATGCCATAACAAATAATTCACACTCCAAAAAGAGAAGTGAAATAATCTTTACTGAGCTTCTTCTGCCAGAAATAATTTATATTATCTTGCTTCTTCTCCAAGCCAAGCCAGAAATGATTTAATTATTTTAAAAGTATAAGGCAGATTTGGAAGGAGAAACTAAATAATCATTTGGTTGATTTGATTTTTTTCTTTTAACGAATATTTCAGCCATAGGGTGGCCATGGCATGATACGTTACAAATTAGACATAAGACCTTTTGAACACCATAGATTTTTTCACACCATTAAGGCAGAAGGGGGCCTGTTTGCTGCCTCCACAGAGTCATATGAAGATCTTTCTGCAGAACACTCATGTCAGTTATACTGGATGAGTGTTGTACTTCTGTAGGATTCTGTGTAGAATCCTACCACTGCCTTTTGTTAAATGATTACATTATTTTGATATGTACCTCAGTTTCCTCAGCAGTAAAATGAAAGAGTTGGGCTAAGTGTTTTCTGGGTCAAGATTTTACTGTAGGGGGTAAAATATGCCTTAGTAGCTTTGAAATTAGAGTTTGAATCCAATTTCTTGGAAAAGAGAGTCCATAAATAGAACCAAACACATTTTGGAATTCAGCATTTGATAAAGGGAACATTTTTGACCATAGATAAAAATTGGATAATCATCTGGAAAAAGTAAAATCAAATCCCAATCTTAATACCAAATTAATTACAAATGGATCGAAGATTTCTGTGTAATGCGATATTTATTACAGCATTGTTTTGTAAAGGCAAATGATTGGAAACTACCTAAGTTTTCCTCTAGAGGGGACTCCCTAAATAAATTATAGTTTATTTGTACAGTAGAGTGCTATGCAGCTACTAAAAACCCACTCTTACACTTACAATGAAAGGAAAATCTCAAAGATATATTTTTAAGTAAGAAAAGCAAGGGGCAGAACAGTGTGTATACAGTACTGCCATTTATGATTTAAAAATTTTAGGGACTTCCCTGGTCGTGCAGTGGATAAGAATCCGCCTGCCAATACAGGGGACATGGGTTCGAGCCCTGGTCCGGGAAGATCCCACATGCCACAAAGCAACTAAGCCCATGAGGCACAACTACTGAGCCTGAGCTCTAGAGCCCGCGAGCCACAACTACTGAGCCCTCGTGCCACAACTACTGAAGCCTGCGTGCCTAGAGCCCGTGCTCAGCAACAAGAGTGAAGTCACCGCAATGAGAAGCCCACGCACCACAATGAAGAGTAGCCCCCCCTCGCCACAACTAGAGAAAGCCTGCACGCAGCAACGAAGACCCAATGCAGCCAAAAATAAATAAATAACTTTATTAAAAACAAAAGTTTTTTTTTAATTTTTAAATTTTAAAAAGAAAGAGAGGAGAAAAGAAAATATATTTGCACATGCATACAAGAAGTATACACAGAATCTCTGGTAGAATACACAAAACTGGCAATAGTGGTTACTTCCAGGGACGGAATAAGGGTGGGGAAAGTGGATGGGAGGGAGCCTTAATTTTCATAATATATTTATTTGTACCTTTTGAATTATTTTTTTAGGTGGATAGATAACATTCTCTTCAAAATGGTCAATGAATCTAAACATATCTTGTTTTCTCATCAAAATGGAGTTCATAAAACCTGCTTCACAGGGCTGTGGTAAGGGCTGGAGCAGACAGTGTAAGCAAGAGCCTAGTGTTGTGCCTGGTGCAGGGTGATCATCCCCCGACCCTGACTTGAGTTATCTAGACAACCTGGGAGTTCCCTTCTACATTGACGCAGAATGGCCTTTTTTCCGTTTCTCTCTCGGCATTGGTGGGGGACAACAGTAAGGATTTGCACTGAGGATTTGTACTTGGGCCTCCACAAAACAGTGATATCTAACACCTCACTCTTGTACCTACAGAATTATACCACTGAAACCACATTTGCCAACCCCTGTTACCCTCGGAATTACAACACCACCTTCACTGAGGCACATGTGTTTGGCAGCCTGTGTACAGAGGACCTGAGACCTGAAAGTTATGATCCCAACAACATCATCACTTTTGAAGGAACCGGGGACCCATCACTGTGTAGGGAAAAGGTGGCTTCCCTATTTAACTTCAGTGCTTGCCATGACCGAGAAGTCTGTTCCTTCAATGGTGTATATCAGCCAAAAGTTAAAAGGTCATTTCTGGTAAGGGCAAAACTATGGAAAGATTCCTTTTTTTCCCCATTGAATTTTTCTTTCTCACCTTTCTGTTTTTCCTCTGCTGAGCTGTTTCCCACTTTCTTATTCAGTACCCTGAAACCTCCATATTATATCCCATTCTGAAACCTCCATATTATATCCCATTCTGAGAACTTATTTCCTTCTGCACGACTTCCTTACAGGCTTTTGCAGGATTCTACTACACAGCCAGTGCTTTCAACCTTTCGGGTAGTTTTTCCCTGCACACCTTCAACTCAAGCACCTGGAATTTCTGCTCACAGAATTGGGGTAAGGTCAGTATTTAAAGAGAAAGGATCCATATTGGTACGAAACAGTACAGCAGAGTAGATTCCATTTGTGTGCGTATGTATATTCTGAATTTGACTTTTATGCTGTCCTCCTTTCACCATATCCATAAGATGGGGATAGTAAGGGACCCCACCTCATAGCTGCGTTGTGGATTAATGTTCTAACCATGGGCACAATGGTTATAACAGTGTTTGGCACGTCATAAGCACTCTATAAACTTAGATTGTTCTTCTGTGATGTTGTATAGGGATCTGGTGGGGGGGGAATATAGGAGATATGGTGTATATGTACAATGGAATATCACTCAGCCATAAAGAATAATGAAATTTTGCCATTTGCAACAACATGAGTGGACCTGGAGGGTATTATGCTTAGTGAAATAAGTCAGACGGAGGAAGACAAATACTGTACGTTATCACGTATATGTGGAATAACATAAAAAATAAATAAAACAAATGAACATAAAACAGGGATATTTTTATCATTGTATTTATTTTATAGTAATTTTAATTATTAAATTCTGGGTGATAAGATTCTTTAAAATATGACAGCTGACCTAAGCTGTTCTGAAATGGTTTTTTTTTTTTTTTTTTTGGCTGCGTTGGGTCTTCATTGCTGCGTGCGGGCTTTCTCTAGTTGCGGCGAGCGGGGGCTACTCTTCGTTGCGGTGTGCAGGCTTCTCATTGCAGTGGCTTCTCTTGTTGTGGAGCATGGGCTCTAGGCGTGTGGGCTTCAGTAACTGTGGCGCATGGGCTCAGTAGTTGTGGCTCACGGGCTCTAGAGCGCAGGCTCAATAGTTGTGGCACACGGGCTTAGTTGCTCCACGGCATGTGGGATCTTCCCGGACCAGGGCTCAAACCCGTGACCCCTGCATTGGCAGGCAGATTCTTAACCACTGCGCCACCAGGGAAGTCCCTGAAATGTGTGTTTTAAAACCTGCCTCCTCCCTGTTTTGAACCTGCCTTCAGCTCCCACTGCTGCTCCCCCGGTTTGATGAGGAGTACGCTCGCTCCTACTGCTTCTCAGCCCATTATATCTACCACTTGCTTGTAAATGGATACAAATTCACCGAGAACACCTGGCCCCAAATACATTTTAAAAAAGAGGTAAGTCAAAGCACAAACTGTTTCCTCCTCTTTCTCTCAAAACAGATGCTTGTGTGTATGTGTGTGAACGAAATGTAGAAGGTAAGTGGGACTTGGGGTTTAACTTGCTAAATGGAGCCAATGAGACTTGATCCCTGGTGAGCTTATGAGAAGAGATGATGGAGAATTCAGAGGAAGTGGTCATCAGAAACCTTCCACATGAGTTAAGGATTGGATGCCAAGAACCGTGGACTCTGAGCTCCGTGGCGGCAGCACTTGTTTTATCATCCTCATATTCCTAGCATTCAGCACAGGGCTGAGAACATGGAAGGTGCTTAGTAAATGTTGTTGAGTGAATACATAAATATGTTAAGGAACAGAGACTTTTCATCCTGACAAGAAGCTTCAAATATAACAATTTTGTTAAGAGAATAGTAACTAATTGCTCTCCATTTTACACAAATGTCAGAGTGAGATCTATGCTTCAGAGAATAGGGATTAAATAAGCAGCATTAAATAAGAATTTTATCTTAGAATGGGTCTGAGGTCACTGTATTCACTCTCAAGTGTCCAGAATGGTCCAGTGCTGGAATGACAGCTCTTACGAGGTGACTATTTGGTGAGGGGCCTCTGTACCTTGCTTTCATGACGCAGCCTTGCTGATATTTTCATCCAGCACTCTGTTCCCCAGATTCTGGGAGGGTTTTCTCATTTCAGGAATAGCAGATGTAAAGCCTGAAGTATGTCTGGAGTCAGTCTGTTCGATGTTAGCTTCGGCAATAATTAGATTAAAGCAAGCAATATCCAGCATTAGGCCTGTGACTGTTTACTTTTACATAGATAAAACTGAGTCATCTATAAAAATTAAGGATGTCTGGAGATGTTTAAGGACTGTTGGTGGCATGTACTCTCCAAGCTTTGTTTCTAATTAATCTAATTACTAGGAAAGTAAATTATGAGAATGGGGAATGATTTTCCATTAAATACCAATTTGGGGGGATACAGAATTCTAGGTTTCAAGTTCCTTTCCTTTATTTATAAAGAATTTAATACTCAGTCAAATTAGTATTCAAATGTGAGGGTATAAATAGACTTCAGAAGATTTGCCATGCAAAGATTTACATCCAAAATATTTTTGGAGGAAGTGATCAAATAAGAAGAGAAATAAATCCAGATGTATAAAAATATAGGAAGTAAGAATAAATGATGTTGTGGCTTAAAATTTATATTAAAAACGAAAAAAGAAAACTAACACCAAAGAAAAGTAAAAGAGAAGAATGCATTTATAACAATCCAGAATTCTAGTATAGCTAATATCCAATGTGATGGGGGTATGGTTGAGGGTCATAGGATACAGGGACATAAGAGTGGCCTGAAACACTCATCATGTAAAGTGGAACATATTTATATCATTTTTAAGGCAATAAATGAAAAAAATAAACATAGGGAAATAGCACTTATTGAAAATTTAAAACTAAGGTATTAGAAAGCAGTCCAAATATATCAATAATCATAAATGGACTAAACCTACCAGTTAAAAGGCACTGTCAGATTGGATTTTTTTAAATGAAGTGTATGTTGTTTATAAGAGAAACCGTCTTTAAGGACATGAAACGTTTTTTGGGTTTTTTAAAAATTTTATTGAAGTATAGTTGATTTACAATGTTGTGTTAATTTCTGCTGTACAGCAAAATGATTGTTATACATATATATATATTCTCTTTCGTATTTGTTTCCATTATGGTTTATCACAGGATATTGAATATAGTTCCCTGTGCTATACAGTAGGACCTTGTTGTTCATCCATCCTATATATAAGTTTTCATCTGCTAATCCCAAACTCCCAATCCATCCCTCCCCCACCTCCCTCTCCCTTGGCAACCACAAATCTCTTCTCTATGTCTGTGAGTCTGTTTCTGTTTTGTTCATTTTCAAAGGACATGGAAAGTTTGAAAGTTAAAAAAAAATTTTTTAACTATCAGGCAAATACTACACAAAAGAAAATTGGTGTAGCTTTTTAATATCTGACAAAATAGTCTAAGATAAAGAGCATCATTTGAGATAGAGAGGATAGAAGATTGCAAATTTGAAACATTTATACATCTAATAAAATAGCTGAAAAACATGTAAACAAAAATTGATGGAACTACCAGATGAAACTGACGAAGTCTGCTTCCCACTTAAACTGACCTTCTTTTCTTTTTTTTTATGGTTTTTTTTTTTGGATATTTATTTGGCTGCACCAGGTCTTAATTGCGGCACGCGGGACCTTCATTGCTGTGTGCGGGATCTTAGTTGCAGTGTGTGGGATCTTTAGTTGCGACATGTGGGATCTTTTTTTTGGTTTTGGCACATGGGATCTTTTTTTTAGTTGCGGCACGCGGGCTCTTAGTTGCGGCATGCAGGATCTAGTCCCCTGACCAGGGATTGAACCAGGGCCGCCTGCATTCAGTATGGAGCCTTAATCACTGGACCACCAGGGAAGTCCCCTGACCATTTTTTCTTAGAAACTGGTCCTGGGTTCAGTAAAACATGCATCACCCTCTTTCTTTAGCTATAGACACTTCTGTACCCGATGACAGAGAAACTTTCACTGTTATTAACTGTGCCCTCTTCACGCTTGGCTGTGACGAGGCCATGAGGATTAGTTCTTCCGGCTGTTTTCTCTGCAGTGTGGGAGATTGGGCCCTCGAGCCTTTGTGGTCACAGTGACCTGGGTTCTAGCCCAGTCTCTGCAGTGTCTGAAATTAGGCAAGTCCTTTGACCTCCTTAGGCCACAGTTTCCTGGGGGTGTCTCAGGAGGGTGACCATGGTGTGCCCTGGGGATGTAATCCGTGCCTCAAGCCCAGCCCTGAGAACTGAGCCATCTCCTCTACTCCACAGGTGGGGAACAGCAGCATAGCCTGGTCTCTTGGCTACATGCTCAGCCTGACCAACCAGATCCCAGCCGAAAGCCCCCTGATTCGCCTGCCCATCAAGCTGTCTACCTTTATGGGCACCCTCACCTTCTTCACAGCAGTGGCCTTGCTGTGTCTGACATATCTTGTGTACCTGTGTGTGTCATCCAGGAACCAGAGGCGCTCCCAGCATGCCTTGGACAACACAGTGGACTCTGAGTGAGCCTCACAATGTGGCTCCTGGAGCCTGAGGGCTGCCCATAACCAGCCTGGGGGGCACCAAACAATGCAAGCAAAATGTCCATCTTCAGGAAACACAGCTAAAGTCCAATGCCTGTGTGCCTCTCAGATACTGATTTATGCCAAAGCACCTCTTGGGGAGTCTCTCAACTGTTCTGTGTACATTGCTCCTCTAAAGACCCCACCATCCACTAGCTGACCTATTGGGGAACAGAGGAGAGACAGGCCATCAAGGTCAGGCTCTTTCATCCAAGTGCCCCAGAGGAAGAGTAAGTTGAGAATATGACAGTTTAATGTTGAAGAATATGCCAGTTTAACGTTGAAGAATTGACCTCAGGGCTCAGTTTGCATTTTCCCTCCTTCAAAAATGCCGTATTTCTCCCAGAGAGTTTGGAAGCTGTCAGGTGTCTAGTAAAGCATCTGGCCCCGTCAGATATCTCATTTTATGGCTTCCTCTCATTGGTCCTTAACTAAGACTTTCCTTAACAACCCCCAAAACATTGAGCTCCCTCAGACTGGGAGAACATGGTATCTGGGGGAAAAGCCTCCTTTACCCCAAGGACAGTGGCCCCAGCCAAGCTTCTGTCATGTAGGCAGAACCTGAAGGACAGAGACACGCACAATGTCTACCAGAAAACGACAAGCCGTTCCTGAAGTGGGATTCCTACTCAGGGCTCTGCTCGTTAGATCGCCACCTGTGTGTGTACCATCCTCCTTGCCTCCCCTTCCCATTGCTGTGTCCCCCTGTAAAACGTTTATTCCTAGCAAGGCTATCATGTTCCAGATCATTCTGCCTTTGCTAGGCTTTTGCTTATGGTTGGCTTTCCATCGTTAGCACCATATGCATTTCACCCACCATTCCGACAGGTGCACCTGATGTTGTCACAAGACATCCTCTTCTATGATTTGCTTACCAATTATCAGTACTTTCCTAGATGGTAGGCCTCTGCATAGTAGCCACAGTTCTTGACTTTGGGAAAAGAAAAGGAAGATACGGGGACATTTAACTCCAAAGTGGGATGGGAAAGAACTCTAGCAAGTCCAATGGCTACAAATTAAAAATAAACATTCTTTCAGATTATAGTTTGTTCGCTGAATACAGAATAAATGACTCTTATTTTATTGTGACTTGCAGTGTGTGTGTTTATTACCTTGCATATGGTACTCTTTCTCCTAAGGGCCCAAGGTGGCATTTATGAAAGGAAGTTTTAAAAACTAAAAAAAATTTCTTAAGGAAACGTTCCTAGTGCATTAAGAAAGTCGTGCATTAATATCACCTTTATTCCAGAGAGTTCAAAGTGCTTCACTTTAATAAATCTCTGTTTCCTTGAAATAACTGAGTCAAACATTTCTTTACTTTTTTTGACATTGCAAAGCTTCTGTGAGGCTACAACCTGCCACTCATACCTTGATTCCCACCCAAAATGGCTGCTCCCATCCCAAAGTGCACCTTTGTTCACACAGTTCTTCCTACCTAGACTGTGGGTCATCCTCCCACCCATCCAAATAATCATATTTCTAAAGGCCCAATCCTAGCTCTACTTCTTCCACAAAGCATTCCTTAAACACAAATGTGCACGCGCACACACACACACACACACACACAATGATCTATCTCTTGGACTGCTTTTAAAAAACTAACTACATAAATTCTTATATTGTTGCTTATCTTTGTGTGTGCATATAGCTTATTCTAAAATACACAGTAGGCTACATAAGGGCAATTCATCACTCACACATTCATTCAACAGATATTTAAGAAATACCTACTATGGGCCTGACACCTTGCCAAGCGTGATCTCAGATTTGGATAAGTGCTATGACTGTATTATATACTCAACATATTTGTTGATTGATGGTTCCATAAATGACTGAAGGGTGGGCAGTAAGCTCTAGAGATATCAGATAAAATAGCATCCAAGTTACCAAGAGTTTGCAAATAAAAAGATATGTCTGTGCAGGAAAGAGGGTCAAAGCTCCATGAAGACGAGTTGTAGTCAACATTTCTAGCCAATTTGGGAATTTGGAATGAACTGATGAAGTATTTTGAGTTTTCTGACATACACCAAAGAATTCTTTTCAGACAGACCATCTCGAGATCTGCAGGCTAAGTAATGTATCTGGCACTACTGTGGTAGGCAAAAGTCTAAGTAACATCCTCTGGTGTCACTCCTGAGATTACATCATTACATGGCACAAGGGATGTGCAGATATTAATCAGCTGACCTTAAAATGGAGAGATTATCCAGGTAGGCCTAATCGTATCACATGAGCTCATTAAAGGCAGAGTATTTTCTCCAGAAAAGGAAGTCATATTCAAAGCATGAGGAGGATTTGACTATTGCTAACTTGAAGATGGAGAAAGCTAGGTAGAAAGGGCCTGAGAGCAGCCCCTAGGAACTAAGAGCAACCCCTGGCTGACATCCAGCAAGGAAGAGGGACCTCTGTCCTACAACTTCAAAGAACAGGGTTCAGTCAACAACCTAAATGAACTTGGAAGCAGGTCTCCCCAGAGCCTCAAAATAAGAGATTGACCCAGCTGACATGTTCATTTCAGCCTGTGAGCCCCTAAGCAGAGAACCCACCCATACTTCTGAACTTCAGAGTTCCAAGGTCAGAAATGGGTGCTGTTGTAGGCCACTAAGTTTGTGGCCACTTGTAACACAGCCATAGAAAATTAATAAAACTACAGAACTCCAAGCCCCAAGGCTCCAAACAGAGCAAGTGCTTACATTTGAAATATGTAGTAATGATAAAATGATTAGGTGTCACAAATTGTGCCTATTCCTTAAAATAACCATGCAAGAAAAACATGGGCTCAGAGGTAAAATAACATGCCAGCATCACCAGCTGGAAGCACTTTTGGAGATGGAGATTGTGAGTTGAGATTCTAGTTAAGTCTAAAATGCATTATGTCCATCATATTTCCTTTCACAGACAAAGGCAGTATCGTGGCACTTAGGAGTTCGACTTTAGAATTTTGTAGTCCAACATACCCATTCACATACAATTGCATGATTTATGACAGAGATGTCACATCACAGCAGTAGTGAAAAATGTGGGACAACTGGATTTCCATTATGGAGAAAAAAGGAAATTCAACCCCTTCCTCTTACATTTTCAAAAATCATTCCCAGGTAGTAAGTGTGAAAGACATAAGTGTGAAAGATAAACCTACAAAGGTTTTAGGATAGAATGGGGGAAAAAAATTTAAGATCTTGAATAAGGGAAGGGTTTCTCAAACACTATATAAAAAGCATTAACCATAAGAGAATACTGGGTATGGTTGATTACATTAGATTAAGAACTTCTGTTCAACAAAATACACCATTAAAAGAGTAAAAGGACAAGCCATAGAGTGGAAGAAGGTATTTACAACATATATAATGGATAAAGGACCAGATTTTATGAAGAACTATAAATCAGTGAGAAGAAGGCAGATGATCCAGTTTTTCTCAGTGGGCAAAAGGCTTGAAAAGACATTTTACAAAAGAAGAAATCTAAATGTCCAATAAATATAAAAAGGTGCTCAATCTCATTAAATAGATAAGGGTAATGCAAATTAAAACTATAACAAGATAGCACAATATACCCATTAGTCTGGCAAAATATAAAAGCCTGACAATACCAAGTGTTAGTGAAAGTATAGAAAAATGGAACTCTCTTACAGCAGGTGGGAATGTAAGTTAGTGCAACCACTCTGGGAACCTGTGCTATTGTCTAATAATGTTGAAGATATGCATACCAGATAGCCCAGAAATTCCAGGCCAAGGTATATATACCTTTGAGATGTGTGTTCTAATGTACATTAGGATACATGCCTAAGAATGTTCTTACCAGCAACCAAGATGCCCATTCCATAAAATGGAAGAATAAATAGTAATATATTTGTACTAGAAAATACCATACAGCATAAAAACGAAAGAACTACAAATATATGCTCAATATGGATGGATCCTACAAACATAATGTTGAGGTTAAAAAGCAAGTCATAAAGTAGGTAGATAGATAGAATAATTCCATTTATATAAAGTTCAAAAACAGGTAAAACTAAACAAAGAAGGTAAACTCTAAGGAAAAGCAAGGAAATTATTACTCTTAAATTTGGAGGAAGATAGGGGTTGTGTTTGGAAAGAGATAAACAGATGTCATAGTTGGCTAGGGCTGCCATAATAAACTACCATAGACTTGGTTGCTTAAACAACGGAAATTTATTTTCTCACTGTGCTGGAAACTGGGAAGTCCAGGATCAAGGTGCTGGCCAATTCAGGTACTGGTGAGAGCTCTCTGGTTTGTATACAGCTACCTTCTCGCTGACCTTCCCTCTTTGCTTATGCAGAAAGGGAGAGTGAGCGCTCTCTTTTTATAAGGGAACTAATCCCGTCATCATCAGTGGACCCCCCTCATAACCTCATCTAACCCTAATTACCTCCCAAAGGCCCCATACCCAAACACTACCACACTAGGGGTATGCTTTCAGCATATGAGTATTGGTGGCATACAAGCATTCAGTCCATAACAACAAGACTTCTGGGGTGACAGTGATGTTCTATAACTGGGTATAGTTACAGGTGTTCTCTTTTTTCAACCATTCATATGGTTGAAATGTCCTATATGGCATTTACAAATAAAATACAGATCTGGGGTAACTCAAGGATTTGCTACTTGCTACCTCTATGATCTTCACAAAGTCTTTCAATCTCTTTGACCCTTAGATTTTTTCATGTATAATGGGGATAATAGGTACCTCATGGTAAATTTTTTTAAAAGAGAAAATTTAGCACTCAGCTAGTACCTGGCACAGAGTATAGCCAATGAATAAAAGTATAAAAAAGTATTTCCTTCACCCATTTATTTATTCACTCATCATACATTTACCAAAAGTGTATCATGTGCTAAGTAAGCCCTGGGCGGGGAGACTAAGGCTGGGAGAGAAATGATACAAGTTACTTTCCTCTTGAAACACGAGACACTGCCACCCCCTGCTGGAGCCATGGAGAAAATCCTTCCTGGTTGTGCACTTTTTTTCTCTCCATAACTAAAATGCTGAAAAAAACTCATAGTTCAAAAACATTTTCAGGGACTTCCCTGGTGGTCCAGTGGTTAAGACTCTGTGCTTCCACTGCAGGGAGCACAGGTTCGATTTCTGTCCAGGGAACTAAGATCCCACATGCCATGTGGTGTGGCCAAAAAAAAGGTTTTTTTTAATTTTATAAAATAATGAGACAATTCGAAATTTAAACATTTGATATTATCAATGAATTGCTGTTAAGTTTTGTTTAGGTAAGATAATGGTATTGTGGATTTTTTTCAAGAATCCTTACTGTTTAGAAACTTGCTAAACTACTTCAGATGAAATGATGTATGTGCAGTACAGCAGTCAGGATTTAATCCGAGAAATAGAACCAATAGGAGATACATTGATATATATAATTTCAATTTCATAAGAAATTGTTTTTGAAAGAAATTGGATTATGTGATTGTTGGGGCTAGTGAGGCAAGTATGAAACTCACAGGGCAGCCTCACCTAGATTACGTCGGATAATCTCCCTTACTTAAAAATGACTGATTATGGTTTTAATCACATTAGGTTAATGAATAATGGAGGACTGTAGTCTAGCCAAGGTGAAACATAAAACTGACCATCACATCTGTGAATTGATTCAAAATAACATGGAAGGGAGAATGCAGATGGGACAGGACTAGTCCATGGTTTGATGGTCCTTGAGGCTGGGGTGATGGGTACATGGAGGTTTGCTATAATTTCTATCTGCTTTGTGTATTTCACAATTTTCTACAATAAGAGGGTTTTAAAATATACTTTAAAAGCACTCAGAAACTCTGCTTTATATATGATATCTTTCTTTCTGGATCTTTTTCTCTATACGTTTTCACATAGTTAAGGTCATGCTAGAGTTATATCTTTATATCTACTTCTTTCATAGCATTATACCATTAGCAGTTACACATCTCATTAAAACTTCTTCCCAAATATCAAACAAAATGATTAATAACTCAGGCTCTGACATCACAGAAACCTGGTTTGAATCCCAGTTCTGCTATTTGTTGCTGAGTGACCTTGGTCTAAACTTCTTAGTCTCTCTATTGCTCAGTTTCTTTTAATATATTCATTCATTCAGCTAATATTGTGAGCGTCCTGTGAGCCAGATCCTGTTCTTGGTGCCGTGGCTACACTAATAAACAAAATAGACAAAGTCCTTGCCATCATGAACTGACATCTGTGGAGGAAACTGACACTAAGAAACTAAATACATATTGTATAGGGGGTCACAACTAATCCAGAGAAAAATGAAGCATAGTAAAGGGGATAGGGAGTGCAGGGATTGCTACTTCACACAAATAAGTCAGCAAAGTCTTTTCTGATAAGGTGACATTTGAACAAAGACTTGAAGAAAGTGAAGGTGTCAGCCATTTGAATATTTGTTAGAAGAGCATTCTAAGGAAAGGAAACGGCATATGCAAAGGCCCTGCGGTAGGAGCACAAGGTACAGAGAGGAGGCCAAAGTGATTGGAACTGAAAGAAAAAGTAGAAGATGTGGGAAATGAGGTCAGAGAGTTAGCAGGAAGTAGACTATGCAAGATACAGTCATTAGGGGGTTTTGAACAAAGGAGGGACATCTATCTGGCTTCTGGTTTAGAAGGTTTACTCTCTAGCTGCAGTGACAAAAATAAAGTGAAAGGGGCAAGGGCAGAAACAAGAAAACCAATTGGTAGCCTATTAGAATCACCCAGACAAAAGATGCTGGTAGTATAGACCAGGGTGGTAATGCTAGAGGCTCTGAGCAACCGTTAGATCCTGCATGTATTTGAAAATAGAGCCCACATGATTTGCTGATGTGTGTATGTGGGGTGAGAGAGGGAAGGAGTCTAGGATTATTCCAAAATTTTTGCCTGAGCAACTGGAAATATGGGGTTGCCATTAACTGAGCAGTGAATGCAGCAGAGGGAGAGAGTTTAATAAGGAGGAGGTTAGGATCCAGACTGCTTTTTAAAAGTCTACTTCTACCAGCACAAATCCACAAGCATGGGAGAACAGGAGGGAAGAAAATGGCAACAACATATTTGACACATAAAAAGCTGATGGACCAGGGTTAATGGGTTAGCAAACCAAGAAAGCCTAATCCTAAATCAATGAGGAAATTGAGAATCAACCATTTTAAACAGCAGCATCTTCAGAAAGCTCAGGAGTTCATGGTATCATGTACAGCTGGAAGCTGGGTTGGTGGGTATAAAATAAGGATGATCAAAAGATTAAAGATTAAAACAGTTTAAAGTTGTTTAAGAATTAGTAGCTCCCTAATCCCTTCTCCCACTCTTTGCTAATGGATGACTACCGCTCCCTAACTCAGGAAGAGGACTGGAAAGCACAAGTTACAGTTGAGGTTGGAGGTGTCATACCCAAAACAGTAGGATTTAGAGAACCAGAGCACATTCAGTGTTTAGACCTCAAGCCCACTAACCCCATCAACCCTCAGGTTCTGGCTAACTCTCCCTCCAAACAGGCCTTTAGAAGAGTTTTCTATATAAGGGGAACCCAAACAGCCCAGGAGAAAGGACAAAATGTGCTGACATCTGGAGTTCCACAGTCAGGTCATCCGATAGTGAAGCTTGAGTCAACAACTCAGAACTTAACATCACCTTTTTATCCTATCCACGCTTAAAAATGAGATGATAAACAAGGACTGTCAAGTATCTAAGCAGAGCCTTATTTTACTTTTACTGGAGTGTCAGGAAAGAATACAATTAGATGTTTGGGTTCTATCATACATCTTTACCCAGAGTCTGTCTGTTGTTATTCTTACCACCCCTCTACCTTTTGTCCTTTGCCCTATTCTTTCCTTAAAAAAAAAAAAAAAGTGATATTCCAAGTGGCCCCTGATTTTGTTCCTTTGTTCTTGTCTGCCTAAAACTCACCTCTGAATCATCTTAGAACTTGACCTCTCTTCAGGGGGAAAGTCATATTGCTTTTCTCTGGATTTCAGAACCATGGTCAGGGATAAAAGCACACTCCTGGTGTGTGGTCAGGGGTGATGTGGGCTCCATCAAGCACTCCTGATGGGATGTAAATTGGTGTCAACATTCTGGAAAATTATTGGTAATATGCTGCAAGATTTTTTTTTTTTCCTGCGGTACGCGGGCCTCTCACTGCTGTGGCCTCTCCCATTGCGAAGCACAGGCTCCGGACGCGCAGGCTCAGCGGCCATGGCTCACGGGCCTAGCCGCTCTGCAGCATGTGGGATCTTCCCAGACTGGGGCACAAACCTGTGTCCCCTGCATCGGCAGGCGGACTCTCAACCACTGTGCCACTAGGGAAGCCCCAAGCTGCAAGATTTTAAATGAGCAACCCAACAATTTTTAACTTCTAGAAATTTATACTAAGGAAATTTTTTAATGTGAACATTATTATTAGTGATACATACTGAAGTGTTTATGGATATACTGATACAATGTCTAATACTTGCTTCAAAATAATATTTTGCGGGTATGTATACATTTTCTCATATGGAAGCCACTAAGTACATAGTCCCATTTAAATGTGCTGTAAATGTATAACACACACTGGATTTTTTAAAAAATATTTATTTGGTTGCACCGGGTCTTAGTTGTGGTACGCAGGACCTTCACTGCCACGCACAGGATCTTTGTTGTAGCATGCAGGATCTAGTTCCCTGACCGGAGATTGAACCCTGGCCCCCTGCATTGGGAGCAGAGAGTCTTAACCACTGAACCACCAGGGAAGTCCCTACATACTAGATTTTGAAGACTTGATACCAAAAGAAAAGGTAAAATATGTCATTAATAACTTGCATACTGGTTATATATTGAAATAATATTTTGGATATACTGGAAAAATAAAATATATCATTAAAATTAATTTCACCTATTTCTTTTCTTTTTCAAATGTAGCTACTAGAAAATTTTAAATCACATTTAAGTAACATTTTTAATTATAACTGTGGCTTGCATTTGTGGTTTACATTATGTTTCTATTGGATAGCACTGGTATAAAATCTATATACAGTCAGCTCTCCATATCTGCAGGTTCCAACATCCTTCGGATTTCACCAATCTCAGATCAAAAATATTCAGGAAAAACAAAATTCCAGAAAGTTCCAAAAAGCAAATTTGAATTAGACATGTGCTGTTAATGATTTACATAGAACAGTTGATTCTTCAACAACCCTAGGGTTAGGGGTCCCAACCCTCCGAGCAGTGGAAAATCTGAGTACTGTGTAACTTAGAGTTGGCCCTCCACATTCATGATTATTGCAAATTTGACATCCGCAGCTATGGATTCAACCAACTGTGAATCGTGAGGTACTGTAGTATTCACTATTTAAAAATATTCAAATATAAGTATACCCCTGCAGTTCAAACTCATGTTGTTTAAGGGTCAAATGTATTTACAACCATTTACATAGCATTTACATTGTGTTAGGTATTATAAGTAATCTAGGGATAATTTACAGTATACATACAGGAAGATGTATGTAAGTTATATGCAAATACTACATCATTTTTTAAAAGGTACTTGAACCTTTGCAGATTTTGGTATCCGTGGAGGTCCTGGAACCAATTGCCCACGGATACCAAGGGATGACTGTATACTATCAATAAAACAAAACTTTCCATTAAACATGAACATGTTTGGATGACTGACCATAAAGGGGTAATTATTGAAACTAGGTGATGGGTACACAGGAGTTCATTATATCATTTTCTATACTTTTGTATATGATTGAAATTTTCCATAATAAAAGTTTTAAAATACATGAATAAAGCTGTTTTCAAAAAGGTGTTCATTCCTGTTTATAGTAAAAACTGAGGAAAAAAGGCTCAGTGCTGGTAACAATAGAGGACAGAGGACTGGTTAAGTTAATTATGTTCATCTATGTGCTGTATGCAGTCACTAAATAGTAAAATAAAAGTAACATCTAACATTTGTAGTCTAATTATATTCCTGGCTCTGTGCTAATATTCACAACAGCTATAAGAGGTTGATAAAATTTGTATCCTCTGACCTCTCCCACTGACTCCAGATTTATATATCTAATAGCCTGCCAATTGACATCTATTAGCTGGAATATAAGGATAAAGAACAAAAAAAATTAACAGGAGAAAGTGAATTGAAAGAAATATAAACTATGCATGGAACAGAAAATTTTAAACAAAAAAGGAAATTTTGATTAATATCCTCAGAGAAATAAAAGAAGATATTGCTTCTATGAAATAGCAACAATTTTTAAAAAATATGTATTTACGGGCTTCCCTGGTGGTACAGTGGTTGAGAGTCCACCTGCCAATGCAGGGGACATGAGTTCGTGCCCCAGTCCGGGAAGATCCCACGTGCCATGGAGCGGCTGGGCCCGTGAGCCATGGCCACTGAGCCTGCGCGTCCGGAGCCTGTGCTCCGCAACGAGAGAGGCCACAACAGTGAGAGGCCCACGTACCGCAAAAAGAAAAAAATATATATATGTATTTATTACGACTTCCCTGGTGGCGCAGTGGTTAAGAATGTGCCTGTCAATGCAGGGGACATGGGTTTGAGCCCTGGTCTGGGAAAAGCCCACATGCCATGGAGCAACTAAGCCCATGTGCCACAACTACTGAGCCTGTGCTCTAGAGCCTGCGAGCCACAACTACTGAGCCCATGCATCACAACTATTGAAGCCTGTGCATCTGGAGCCCATGCTCCACAACAAGAGAAACCACCACAATGAGAAGCCCCTGCACCACAACAAAGAGTAGACCCAGCTCGCCACACCTAGAGAAAGCCTGTGCACAGCGACAAAGAACCAATGCAGCCAAAAGTAAATAAATAAAATAAACAAATTTTTTAAAATGTATTTATTTACTTATTTGGCTGCATCAGATCTTCATTGCGGCATGAGGGAATCTTTTGTTGCAGTGTGCAGGCTCCAGAGCGCTTGGGCTCTCTAGTTGTGGCATGCGGACTCAGTAGTTGCAGCGTGCACGGGCTTAGCTGCCCTGCGGCATGTGGGATCTTAGTTCCCCGACCAGGGATCGAACCCACATCCCCTGCACTGGAAGGGGGACTCTTAACCACTGGATCACCAGGAAGTCCTGTGACAAATTTTTTAAAAAGGTAGGTGGGATTCAGAAAAAATAACTCTTGAAAATTAAAAACCTGATAGCAGACGTTAAAAGTTAACTAGAAGGGTTGGAAGATAACATTGAGGTAAACCCTCAGAAAGTAGAGAAAAGACAAAGGAATGGTCTCACACCAGCCAGAATGGCCATAATTAAAAACTCTACAAATAACAAATGCTGGAAAGGACATGGAGAAAAGGGAACCCTCCTACACTGTTGGTGAGAATGTAAGTGGGTACAGCTATTATGGAAAACAGTATGGAGGTTCCTCAGAAAACCAAAAACAGAATTACCGTATGATCCAGCAATCCCTCTCCTGGGCATATATCCAGACAAAACTCTAATCCAAAAAGATACATGCACTTCTATGTTCATAGAGGCACAATTCACAATAACCAAGACATGGAAACAACCTAAACGCCCATTGACAGAAGAACGAATAAGTGAGCTGGAAGACAAAATGGTGGAAATAACTGCCGAGGAACAGAATAAAGAAAAAAGAATGAAAAGAATTGAAGACAATCTCAGAGACCTCTGTGACAACACTAAACGCACCAACATTCGAATTATAGGGGTCCCAGAAGAAGAAGAGAAAAAGAAAGGGTCTAAGAAAATATTTGAAGAGATTATAGTCAAAAACTTGCCTAACATGAGAAAGGAAATAGTCACCCAAGTCCAGGAAGCATAGAGAGTCCCATACAGGATGAACCCCAGGAAAAACACACCAAGACATATATTAATCAAACTAACAAGAATTAAATTCAAAGAAAAAATATTAAAAGCAGCAAAGGAAAACAAAAAATAACATACAAAGGAATCCCCATAAGGTTATCAGCTGATTTTTCATCAGAAACTCTGCAGGCCAGAAGGGAGTGGCAGGATATACTTAATGTGATGAAAGAAAAAACCTACAACCAAGATTACTCTACCCCGCAAGGATCTCATTCAGATTCGATAGAGAAGTCAAAAGGTTTTCAGACAAGCAAAAGCTAACAGAATTCAGCACCACCAAACCAGCTTTACAACAAATGCTACAGAAACTTCTCTAGGCCGGAAACACAAGAGAAGAAAAAGACCCACAAAAACAAACCCAAAGCAATTAAGAAAATGGTAAGGAACATACATATCGATAAACACCTTGAATGTAAATGGATTAAATGCCCTAACCAAAAGACACACACTAGCTGAATGGATACAAAAACAAGACCCATATATATACTGTCTACAAGAGACCCACTTCAGACCTAGGAACACATATAGACTGAAAGTGAAGGGATGGAAAAAGATATTCCATGCAAATGGAAATCAAAAGAAAGCTGGAGTAGCAATACTCATATCAGATGAAATAGACTTTAAAGACTGTTACAAGAGATAAGGAAGGACACTACATAATGATCAAGGGAATCAATCCAAGAAGAAGATATAACAGTTATAAATGTTTATACACCCAACATAGGAGCACCTCAATACATAAGGCAAATGTTAACAACCATGAAAGTAGAAATCATTAGTTAACACAATAATGGTAGGCGACTTTTAACACCCCACTCACACCAATGGACAGATCATCCAAACAGAAAAAAATTAAGGAAACACAAGCTTTAAATGACACAATAGACCAGATAGATCTAATTGATATTTATAGAACATTCCACCCAAAAGTGGCAGAATACACTTTCTTCTCAAGTGCACATGGAACATTCTCCAGGATAGATCACATCTTGGGTCACAAATCAAGCCTCAGAAAATTTAAGAAAATTGAAATTGTATCAAGTAGCTTTTCTGACCACAACATTATGAGATTGGAAATCAATTACAGTAAAAAAAACTGTAAAAAACACAAATACATGGGGGCTAAACAGTGCACTACTAAATAACCAGATCACTGAAGAAATCAAAGAAGAAATTAAAAACTACATAGAAACAAATGACAATGAAAACACGACAACCCAAAACCTATGGGATGCAGCAAAAGCAGTTCTAAAAGGGAAGTTTATGGCAATACAATCTCATCTCAAGAAACAAGAAAAATCTCAAATAAACAATCTAACCCTACACTTAAAACCACTAGAGGGGGTGGGGGGTTGTTAAGATGGCGGAAGAGTAAGACGCGGAGATCACCTTCCTCCCCACAGATACACCAGAAATACATCTACACGTGGAACAACTCCTACAGAACACCTACTGAACGCTGGCAGAAAACCTCAGACCTCCCAAAAGGCAAGAAACTCCCCACGTACCTCGGGAGGGCAAAAGAATAAACAGAGACAAAAGGATAGGGATGGGACCTGCACCAGTGGGAGGGCGGAGACTGCGGGTGGCGGAGGGGGAAAGCTTCGGAGACGCGGAGGAGATCACAGAAACAGGGGTGCGGACGGCAAAGCAGAGAGATTCCCGCACAGAGGATCGGTGCCGACCGGCACTCACCAGCCCGAGAGGCTTGTCTGCTCACCCGCCGGCGCGGGCAGGCCTGGGAGCTGGAGGCTCGGGCTTCAGTCGGAGCGCCGGGAGAGGACTGGGGTTGGCAGCGTGAACACAGCCTGAAGGGGTTACTGCACCATGGCTAGCCGGAGGGAGTCCAGGGAAAAGTCTGGACCTGCTGAAGAGACAAGAGACTTTTTCTTCCCTCTTTGTTTCCTGGTGCGCGAGGAGAGGGGATTAAGAGCGCTGCTTAAAGGAGCTCCAGAGACGGGCGCGAGCCGCGGCTAAAAGCGCGGACCCCAGAGACGGGCATGAGACGCTAAGGCTGTTGCTGCCGCCACCAAGAAGCCTCTGTGCCAGCACAGGTCACTATCCACACGCCCCTTGCGGGGAGCCTATACAACCCGCCACTGCCAGGGTCCCGGGATCCAGGGACAACTTCCCCGGCAGAACGCATGGCGCGCCTCAGGCTGGTGCAACGTCCCGCTAGCCTCTGCCGCCGCAGGCTCGCCCCGCACTCCGTACCTCTCCCTACCCCCGGCCTGAGTGAGCCAGAGTCCCCAAAGCAGCTGCTCCTTTAAGCCCGTCCTGTCTGCGCGAAGAACAGACGCCCTCCAGCAACCTACACGCAGAGGCGGGGCCAAATCCAAAGCTGAGTCCCTGGGAGCTGTGAGAACAAAGAAGAGAAAGGGAAATCTCTCCCGGCAGCCTCAGAAGAAGCGGATTAAAGCTCCACAATCAACTTGATGTACCCTGCATCTACGGAATACATGAATAGACAACGAATCATCCCAAATTGAGGAGGTGGGCTTTGAGAGCAAGATTGATGATTTTTTCCCCTTTTCCTCTTTTTGTGAGTGTGTATGTATATGCTTCTGTGTGAGATTTTGTCTGTATAGCTTTGCTTCCACCATTTGTCCTAGGGTTCTATCCGTCCATTGTTTTTTTTTAAATTTTTTTTCTTAATTATTTTTTATTTTAATAACTTTATTTTATCTTACTTTATTTTATTTTACTTTATCTTTTCTTTCTTTTTTCCTTCCTTCCCTCCTTCCTTCCCTCCTCCCTCCCTCCCTTTCTTTTTCTTTCTTTCTTTCTTTCTTTCTTCTTCTATTAATTCTTTCTTTCTACTTTTTCTCCCTTTTATTCTGAGCCGTGTGGATGAAAGGCTCTTGGTGCTGCAGCCAGGAGTCAGTGCTGTACCTCTGAGGTGGGAGAGCCAACTTCAGGACACTGGTCCACAAGAGACCTCCCAGCTCCACATAATATCAAACGGCAAAAATCTCCCAGAGATCTCCATCTCAACACCAGCACCAGCTTCACTCAACGACCAGCAAGCTAAAGTGCTGGACATCCTATGCCAAACAACTAGCAAGACAGGAACACAACCCCACCCCTTAGCACAGAGGCTGCCTAAAATCATAATAAGTCCACAGACACCCCAAAACACACCAACAGACGTGGACTTGCCCACCAGAAAGACAAGATCCAGCCTCATCCACCAGAACACAGGCACTAGTCCCCTCCACCAGGAAGCCTACACAACCCACTGAACCAATCTTAGCCACTGGGGACAGACACCAAAAACAACAGGAATTACGAACCTGCAGCCTGCAAAAAGGAGACCCCAAACACAGTAAGATAAGCAAAATGAGAAGACAGAAAAACACACAGCAGTTGAAGGAGCAAGATAAAAACCCACCAGACCTAACAAATGAAGAGGAAATAGGCAGTCTACCTGAAAAAGAATTCAGAATAATGATAGTAAAGATGATCCAAAATCTTGGAAATAGAATAGAGAAAATGCAAGAAACATTTAACAAGGACCTAGAAGAACTAAAGATGAAACAAGCAACGATGAACAACACAATAAATGAAATTAAAAATACTCTAGATGGGATCAATAGCAGAATAACTGAGGCAGAAGAACGGATAAGTGACCTGGAAGATAAAATAGTGGAAATAACTACTGCAGAGCAGAATAAAGAAAAAAGAAGGAAAAGAACTGAGGACACTCTCAGAGACCTCTGGGACAACATTAAATGCACCAACATTCAAATTATAGGGGTTCCAGAAGAAGAAGAGAAAAAGAAAGGGACTGAGAAAATATTTGAAGAGATTATAGTTGAAAACTTCCCTAATATAAGAAAGGAAATAGTTAATCAAGTCCAAGAAACACAGAGAGTCCCATACAGGATAAATCCAAGGAGAAATACGCCAAGACACATATTAATCAAACTGTCAAAAATTAAATACGAAGAAAACATATTAAAAGCAGCAAGGGAAAAACAACAAATAACACACAAAGGAATCCCCATAAGGTTAACAGCTGATCTTTCAGCAGAAACTCTGCAAGCCAGAAGGGACTGGCAGGACATATTTAAAGTGATGAAGGAGAAAAACCTGCAACCAAGATTGCTCTACCCAGCAAGCATCTCATTCAGATTCGACAGAGAAATTAAAACTTTTACAGACAAGCAAAAGCTGAGAGAGTTCAACACCACCAAACCAGATCTACAACAACTGCTAAAGGAACTTCTCTAGGCAAGAAACACAAGAGAAGGAAAAGACCTATAATAACAAACCCAAAACAATTAAGAAAATGGGAATAGGAACATACATATCGATAATTACCTTAAATGTAAATGGACTAAATGCTCCCACCAAAAGACACAGGTTGGCTGAATGGATACAAAAACAAGACCCATATATTTGCTGTCTACAAGAGACCCACTTCAGACCTAGAGACACATACAGACTGATAGTAAGGGGATGCAAAAAGATATTCCATGCAAATGGAAACCAAAAGAAAGCTGGAGTAGCAATTCTCATATCAGACATAATAGACTTTAAAATAAAGACTATTACAAGAGACAAAGAAGGACACTACATAATGATCAAGGGATCAATCCAAGAAGAAGATATAACAATTGTAAATATTTATGCACCCAACATAGGAGCACCTCAATACATAAGGCAAATACTAACAGCCATAAAAGGGGAAATCGACAGCAACACATTCATATTAGGGGACTTTAACACCCCACATTCACCAATGGACAGGTGATCCAAAATGAAAATAAATAAGGAAAAACAAGCTTTAAATGATACATTAAACAAGATGGACTTAATTGATATTTATAGGACATTCCATCCAAAAACTACAGAATACACATTTTTCTCAAGTGCTCATGGAACATTCTCCAGGATAGATCATATCTTGGGTCACAAATCAAGCCTTGGTAAATTTAGGAAAACTGAAATTGTATCAAGTATCTTTTCCGACCACAACGCTATGAGACTAGATATCAATTACAGGAAAAGATCTGTAAAAAATACAAACACATGGAGGCTAAACAATACACTACTTAATAACAAAGTGATCACTGAAGAAATCAAAGAGGAAATAAAAAAATACCGAGAAACAAATGACAATGGAGACATGACGACCCAAAACCTATGGGATGCAGCAAAAGCAGTCCTAAGAGGGAAGTTTATAGCAATACAATCCTACCGTAAGAAACAGGAAACATCTCGAATAAACAACCTAACCTTTCACCTAAAGCAATTAGAGAAAGAAGAACAAAAAAAACCCCAAGGTTAGCAGAAGAAAAGTAATCATACAAATCAGATCAGAAATAAATGAAAAAGAAATTAAGGAAATGATAGCAAAGATCAATAGAACTAAAAGCTAGTTCTCTGAGAAGATAAACAAAATTGATAAACCATTAGCCAGACTCATCAAGAAAAAAAGGGAGAAGACTCAAATCAATAGAATTAGAAATGAAAAAGGAGAAGTAACAACTGACACTGCAGAAATACAAAAGATCATAAGAGATTACTACAAGCAACTCTATGCCAATAAAATGGACAACCTGGAAGAAATGGACAAATTCTTAGAAATGCACAACCTGCCAAGACTGAATCAGGAAGAAATAGAAAATATGAACAGACCAATCACAAGCACTGAAACTGAAACTGTGATTAAAAATCTTCCAACAAACAAAAGTCCAGGACCAGATGGCTTCACAGGCGAATTCTATCAAATATTTAGAAAAGAGCTAACAACTATCCTTCTCAAACTCTTCTTAAATATAGCAGAGGGAGGAACACTCCCAACCTCATTCTATGAGGCCACCATCACCTTGATACCAAAACCAAACAAGGATGTCACAAAGAAAGAAAACTACAGGCCAATATCACTGATGAACATAGATGCAAAAATCCTCAACAAAATACTAGCAAACAGAATCCAACAGCACATTAAAAGGATCATACACCATGATCAAGGGAGATTTATTCCAGAATGCAAGGATTCTTCAATATACGCAAATCAATCAATGTGATACACCATATTAACAAATTGAAGGAGAAAAACCATATGATCATCTCAATAGATGCAGAGAAAACTTTTGACAAAATTCAACACCCAGTTATGATAAAAACCCTGCAGAAAGTAGGCATAGAGGGAACTTTCCTCAACATAATAAAGGCCATATATGACAAACCCGCAGCCAACATCATCCTCAATGGTGAAAAACTGAAAGCATTTCCACTAAGATCAGGAACAAGACAAGGTTGCCCACTCTCACCACTCTTATTCAACATAGTTTTGGAAGTTTGAGCCACAGCAATCAGAGAAGAAAAGGAAATAAAAGGAATCCAAATCGGAAAAGAAGTAAAGCTGTCACTGTTTGCAGATCACATGATACTATACATAGAGAATCCTAAAGATGCTACCAGAAAACTACTAGAGCTAATCAATGAATTTCGTAAAGTAGCAGGATACTAAATTAATACACAGAAATCTCTGGCATTCCTATACACTAATGATGAAAAATCTGAAAGTGAAATCAAGAAAACACTCCCATTTACCATTGCAACAAAAAGAATAAAATATCTAGGAATAAACCTACCTAAGGAGACAAAAGACCTGTATGCAGAAAATTATAAGACAGTGATGAAAGAAATTAAAGATGATACAAATAGATGGAGAGATATACCATGTTCTTGGATTGGAAGAATCAACATTGTGAAAATGACTCTACTACCCAAAGCAATCTACAGATTCAATGCAATCCCTATCAAACTACCCCTGGCATTTTTCACAGAACTAGAACAAAAAACTTCACAATTTGTATGGAAACACAAAACACCCCGAATAGCCAAAGCAATCTTGAGAATGAAAAACGAAGCTGGAGGAATCAGGTTCCCTGATTTCAGACTATACTACAAAGCTACAGTAATCAAGACAGTATGGTACTGGCACAAAAACAGAAAGATAGATCAATGGAACAGGATAGAAAGCCCAGAGATAAACCCAAGCACATATGGTCACCTTATGTTTAATAAAGGAGGCAGGAATGTACAGTGGAGAAAGGACAGCCTCTTCAATAAGTGATGCTGGGCAAACAGGACAGGTACATGTAAAAGTATGAGATTAGATCACTCCCTAATACCATACACAAAAATAAGCTCAAAATGGATTAAAGACCTTAATGTAAGGCCAGAAACTATCAAACTCTTAGAGGAAAGCATAGGCAGAACACTCTATGACATAAATCACAGCAAGATCCTTTTTGACCCACCTCCTAGAGAAATGGAAATAAAAACAAAAATAAACAAATGGAACCTAATGAAACTTCAAAGCTTTTGCACAGCAAAGGAAACCATAAACAAGACCAAAAGACAACCCTCAGAATGGGAGAAAATATTTGCAAATCAAGCAACTGACAAAGGATTAATTTCCAAAATTTACAAGCAGCTCATGCAGCTCAATAACAAAAAAACAAACAACCCAATCCAAAAATGGGCAGAAGACCTAAATAGACATTTCTCCAAAGAAGATATACACACTGCCAACAAACACATGAAAGAATGCTCAACGTCATTAATCATTAGAGAAATGCAAATCAAAACTACAATGAGATATCATTTCACACCAGTCAGAATGGCCATCATCAAAAAATCTAGAAACAATAAATGCTGGAAAGGGTGTGGTGAAAAGGGAACCCTCCTGCACTGTTGGTGGGAATGTAAATTGATACAGCCACTATGGAGAATAGTATGGAGGTTCCTTAAAAAACTAAAAATATAACTACCATATGACCCAGCAATCCCACTACCAGGCATATACCCTGAGAAAACCATAATTCAAAAAGTGACATGTACCACAATGTTCATTGCAGCACTATTTACAATAGCCAGGACATGGCAGCAACCTAAATGTCCATAGACAGATGAATGGCTAAAGAAGATGTGGCACATATATAAAATGGAATATTACTCAGCCATAAAAAGAAACGAAATTGAGTTATTTGTAGTGAAGTGGATGAACCCAGAGTCTGTCATACAGGGTGAAGTAAGTCAGAAAGAGAAAAACAAATACCATATCCTAACACATATATATGGGATCTAAAAAAAAAAAAAAAAAAAAAGGTACTGATGAACCTAGTCGCAGGGCAGGAATAAAGAGGTAGACATAGAAAATGGACTTGAGGACATGGGATGGAAGGGTGAAGGTGGGGCGAAGTGAGAGTAGCATTGACATATATACACTACTGAATGCCAAGTATTTGTCTAGTGGGAAGCAGCAGCATAGCACAGGGAGGTTGGCTCGGTGCTTTGTGATGACCTAGAAGGGTGGGATGGGGGGATGGGAGGGAGGCTTAAGGGGGAGGGAATATGGGGACATGTGTATGCATATGGCTGATTCGCTTTGTTGTGCAACAGAAACTAACACAGTATTGTGATGCAATTATACTCCAATAAAGATCTATTAAAAAAAAAGAGATACATGCACCCCTATGTTCATAGTGGCACTATTCACAATAGCCAAGACATGGAAATAACCTAAATGTCCATCGACAGATTAATGCATAAAGAAGATGTGGTACATATATACAATGGAATACTACTCAGCCATTAAAAAGAATGAAATAATGCCATTTGCAACAACATGGATGCAACTAGAGAGTATCATACTAAGTGAAGTAAGTCAGAAAGAGAAAGACAAATACCATATGATACCACTTATATGTGGAATCTAAAATATGACACAAAGGAACATATTTACAAAACAGAAACAGACTCACGGATGTAGAGAACAGACTTGTGGTCACCAAGGCGGAGGAGTTGGGGGGGAAATGGAGTCGGAGGTTGGGGTTAGCAGATGTAAGCTATTATATATGGAATAGATAAACAACAAAGTCCTACTGTATAGCACAGAAAATTATATTCAGTATCCTATGATAAACAATGCTGGAAAAGAACATTAAAAAAATGAATGTATATATAGGGACTTCTCTGGTGGCACAGTGGTTAAGAATCCACCTGTCAATGCAGGAGACACAGGTTCAAGCCCTGGTCTGGGAAGATCCCACGTGCCGCAGAGCAACTAAGCCCATGCGCCACAACTATCGAGCCTGCGCTCTAGAGCCCGCGAGCCACAACTACTGAGCCCGTGTGCTGTAACTAGTGAAGCCCACGCACCTAGAGCCCATGCTCTGCAACAAGAGAAGCCACCGCAATGAGAAGCCCGTGCACCGCAACAAAGAATAGCCCCTGCTTGCCGCAACTAGAGAAAGCCCGAGCGCGTCAATGAAGACCCAACGCAGCCAAAAATAAAATAAATAAACAAATAAATAAATATAAATATATATATTTAAAAAAGAATGTGTATATATATATATGTATAACTGAATCACTTTGCTGTACAGCAGAAATTAGCACAACATTGTAAATCAACTATACCTCAATTTAAAAAGAGGAGAGGAGAGAAAGGAATGGGGAAAAGGAGCGAAAAGACAAAAGAATTCTAAAACCAGTCTTCAGGGCTTCCCTGGTGGTGCAGCGGTTAAGAATCCGCCTACCAATGTAGGGTACACGGGTTCGAGCCCTGGTCTGGAAAGATCCCACATGCCACGGAGCAACTAAGCCTATGTGCCACAACTACTGAGCCTGCACTCTAGAGCCCATGTGCCACAACTACTGAAGCCCGTGCACCTAGAGCCCGTGCTCCACAACAAGAGAAGCCACCACAATGAGAAGCCCGCACACCACAACGAAGAGTAGCCCCGTCTTGCTGCAACTAGAGAAAGCCTGAGCGCAGCAACGAAGACCCAACACAGCCAAAAATTAATTAATTAATTATTTAAAAAGCTCTTAGAACACATTTTTTTAAAAAGCTCTTAATTAGAGCTCTTATTCAATACATTACAGAGACTAATTGAAGATGGATTCTGTGATAGGTTAAGGACCTCATCTAGACCAGGGGTTGGCAGACCATGGCCCATGGGTCAATTCCAGCCACTGCCTGTTTTGGTAAATAGCTTATAGGAGCAGAGCCACACCCATTCATTTTTGTGTTATCTATGGCTGTTTTTGCACTAAAACGAATGAGATGAATAGTTGTGGCTGAGATTCTATGGCCAAAAATTCTAACATATTCACTATGACGCCCTTTACAAGGAAAGTTTGCTGATTCCTGATATAGATTATTCCTTTTAGTCCTAACAGCCCTTGGAAGTTGACATTTTTCACCTTTATTTTACCACAAGGGAAACTGAGGTTTAGAGAAGGCAAATGACTTGCCCAGATTCACAGACGTTAAGTATTGGGAACATGATAAAACTGTCTTTTGACAATAACATATGGTCTCCTGTTAGAGTCATTTCCCCACCTCATGGGAATTTTGTCTTGTAAGGAATCAATGAGAGGACACAGTAGGTCATAGAATTCCAAGGTATTTAAGTATTGAGCCAGCCAAGATATCATGAGTACTCTCACTGGAGCTAAAGGTCATCCCATGTATCTTTGTCCCTTTACTTTTTCAGAAGTGACCCTGTCCACTGGTGCAGGAGCACCAACCTTGTTCTGGGATCCCAACCAACACTCTACTCCTTCCCACAAATTCCCCCTACATCTCTATCATCCCTTCATCCAGCAGAAAGCCTGACCTTCTGAGGTAAATTCATTCTACAGTTGGTTCAACACAGCCATCATAAAGGACACTCTTGTCCGTCTCTGCCAGAGTTCTGCCAGCCCACACTGAGGAAAAGCCCTCATTCCCAGGCTCTAATGAGCACAAAGGCAAGAGTAAACCAGATCCAACTCTCCAGAGGGAAAGGCAGTCCCAAGCTAGGATACAGGGTCCAGTCAGGTGAATTCATCCCACGCTGCAGCACTGAGCTATCAGAGGCTAGAGCAAAGAGTCGTCCCAGGATAGAGTTTTTTGAGGGCAGGGCATGTCTTATTGCCCACAGGGCCTACTTAGCACAGGGTTTGGCACAAAAAAATATGTCCAACAAATAAGAGCTATGATCGTTATGTGTTCATAAGCATTTGCTAAATAAATTAATCAAAAAACATGGTCTCATTACAAACCTTTCAGCACCAGGGTAGTTAAACACATATACAGTCTTATAATTTACAAATTATTTTTCACATCCCCTATCTAAATTCACCCTACCAACAATGTTTAGGGAGATAGAGAAAGCTTTTAAACCCCATTTCACAGATGAAAGGAGATTAAGAGATTAAGTAACTCAGACCAACATCACACTGCCAGGGGGCAGGGGTGAACCCAGAGAGGACTCAACAGTCTGTGTTTCTGCCAGAGAACCAGAAGCAATGACTGAATGTGTCTGCCCACTCCTTGCCACGCCACAGGCATGCCCTTCTTTTTTCTCTATCTCTTCCCTTCTCCCTAAGGGTCTCACTTTTCCTCCCTCTCCCCTGTCTCAGGTTCCAAAAAAAGGATTCCTTGAATGTACTAATGATTCTATACTAGATACTGTTGCCTTTTTAACAAGTGTGCCTGAGTTTCTACCCAAGGTTTCTCTGCAAAGTTTCATGTTCTAATAACAGAAGGTAAAGAAAATTTAAAAGGCCACTTGCATTTAAGAGATCTGCACACAACTTGTTTTCTTTACTGAACCACAGTGATTGGATTTCAAATGTATTGAACACCCCTGCCTGCCTCTTATGCTATTTTCTCTCAACCTAACTGCACTAAAGGTTTGCAGGATCTACTGTTAGGTAGTTAGTCAGACATGAGCAGGTCCCCACCCCGTCCTGGACAGGGTCATCGTTCCCTCCCCCGACCTGGACACTGGTGATCAGAACACACCCAGAGATACTCCATTTTGTGGTCAAGGACCACTAAGTTTCCAGCCTCATCAGGATCAAGCAAGATAAAACGAGCAGCACAGGCTGACACAGGTGCACCAAAAACTAAAAAGTAGCACAAAGTAACCTGGGGTTCATGATGCCATATTTGTAATAAATTAACATTGCAGTTTTGCACACACCCCCAACCCCGTGGGTTTCACTTGGGTAAGCGCCTGCACACAGGAGAAAAGTTATATAAGCTAAAGCTGTCAGTCAATCAACTTGTCAAATAACAGGACACAGGGAGGGACCACCACCCTAAAAAACACAACCCTATTCCCATTGCGAGGCTGCTTCTGGTTTCCAGACAGCCTGCTCTCCTTTCCCGGGAACATACTTTCATTTTGCTTAATAAAACTCGTGCTGCTTAAAAACTGCTCTACATCTCTCGATTGCATTCTTTTCTTCGGGAGGACAAGAACTGAGGAATTGCCATTTCCTTGGTAAAACTACTTCCCCTAGTACAAGTACAAACTCCATTTACTGGAAAGCCTTTTTAAAACTTTTTTTTTTTGACCGCACTGCGCAGCTTGTGGGATCTTAGTTCCCCGACCAGGGATTGAACCCCGGCCACAGCAGTGAAAGCATGCAGTCCTAACCACTGAACCACCAGGGAATTCCCTAAAACAATCTTATAAAACAGACAGCAAATCCCAAAAACATGTTCAGCTGACACGTTTGCCCTGGGGCAAGTTCCAAGTACCCATATATTCAGCAACTCAGAAAACATTCCAACCACGGTCAGTGTGAATATGGGTCAAAGTCATCCAAGACCTCATGCATATCAGCTGTCCTGAGGAATACATGTCAGGGGCAGCTCAGGCAAGCTCTTGCTTCCTTCCAGAGTGCTTCTTTCAGATTCTGATACTCTCCACCCTCCAGGCGGGACATAGACAGGTATAGTGGCCAAAATAGTGGCCAGAATGGAGAGGGCTGCATTAATGCTGGGGTAGGAGATGAGGTTCAAGTGTTACAGTGCAGCAAGGCTATTATTTGGTTGCTCTTGCCTGGGAACATCCATCTACCTAGCCATCTACCTCTGCAGCTGTGCTTTACACCTGGCCATGTAGGGAGTATATCTCCCTTGAAAGCCTCATACAGTGACATCTCGGCCTCACCATTCTCCAGCAAACACAGATTGCTTGGAATGAGGGGCTAAGAAATTAATCACAGCAAGAACTTTGCTGTTCCTGCACTTCAAAAATGACATGGTTCAGAAGGGGAGCGAACAAGGCCTTTCTGGGGCTCTCCCGGAGGCCCGTGGCTGTGAAGACACTGTGGGGAAATTTTTGGCCACAAAACATGGGCAGAGTAGGAGGAAATTCTTCTCTTCCCACGCTTTACTTCATTGTACAAGGACATCAAGCCTGGGTCTCACTGTCCTTCATTTTCAGGAACCTCTGGATTACAAGGTGGCTTCATTAAACAAGTCAATGAGGTCAGTATCAGCCTGCAGCATGTCCTGAGGCAAGGAGTTGGTGTGTGAAAGGGTTTATTCAACACACCATCATCACTAGGAAGTCAAACTTGGTGATGGAATAAAAAAAAGGTCTTTCAGCACCCTGTGCGTGCCTATTTCCTGCAAAACTTTGAGGATGACTGTACACTTAGCCTTGAAAAGACACAGACACTGAGATGCTGTCCACCTGGTATTTTCTCTGATACTACTCTGTTCCTCCTTGAAAAGGGTTCCCAGAATCAATTCCAACGTGTGTGTGTGGAGGCTTCCCCACACCAACAAGAAATTCTTAGACACCAGCAGGTGTCTGAGAAATCAACTCAGTTCTGACATTAGCTACCCAGGTAAAGGGCTCAGTCTCACAAGACCACCCTTCACTTCAGACGCCAGTCGCAAGCCCAGGTCCTTACCTGTGCCTCTGACCAACTGGCTACAAATCAGAGGTTCCCAGGACATCCTCCTCGGGTCCAAATGACCTGCTAAAACGACTCACAGAACTCAGGAAAACCCATGTACTCATCAGATGACTGATTTATTATAAAAGGATATTAAAGGATACAAATTAACAGCCAGATGAAAAGACATACGACGAGGTACCGAACAAAGGCACTTCTGGTCTCTTAGAGCATGGGGCCCTCATGTGAGCATGAGGAAGCACTGTCGCTCTCCAGGTGGAAGCTCTCCAAAAATGGGACCAAAAGCTGTCCTTCTGGGTTTTCATAGAGGCTTCATTAGATACCTACAATTGACTAAATCATTGGCCAATGGCAACTGAGTCAATCTCAGGCTCCTCTCCACTCTTCCTGAAAATCAGGGGGTGGGACTGAAAGTTCCAACCCTCTAATCACAGAGTTGGTTCTTTCCTGGCAACCCACCCCCATCCTACTTCTAAAAGTCACCTCATTAACACAACAAGAGACACCTTTACCACTCTGAACATTTAGGAAATTCCAAGGGTTCTGGCCATCTGGATGACCAAATATATATTTTCCTTATAAATCACAACATCCCACTCCTCTTCCTCCTCCCAGTGTTCACCCCCTTCACTCAGGAATGCCTGCAGCAAACCCAGCTGAGCTGTGAAGTGCTCTGAGAATGCCTTTAGCGTACCATGACTTTGCCCACAGCATCTAGAAGTTTGGTGACTGGCTCCACTGCACAGGACCAAATAATAGCTGAGTCCAGCTCCTGCATCTTTGAAGCCAAGAACAAATCCTTCCAGCTGGCCATTCATGGAATCACCCTCTGATCACAGAAACCCTGCAGTAATTCCTTTGGTAAACCGCAGACTGCTATTCTCTGCAAGAAGCATTCTGTCGGGAGATTCTCAGTCATGTCAACAGCCTCTACAAAATCAATCAGATATTAAATAAAACTCCACTTACCTTCTTCAGTCTGGTGAAAACGGCACACAAAGAGGGAGAGATTTTCTTTGGAAGAGATACCAGTGTTCCCATCTATGATCACACTCAAGAATTCGGCTGCTTTTACCAGCTCCGGGAACTTGTTCTGGGTTTGGAGGCCTGTTAGCCTGTTAGTTCATTCTGCATTTCTTCAGCTATTTCGAGCACCATGTGGTACGTAGCTAATTTTCTCTTTCAAAACTGGCTCCAGTTCTGTAATATAATGTGAGAATGCATATGTAACCTTGGTGTTAGTGAGCCTTCTATGCAACAGAATATTCTGTGTTCCACAGAAAATGAGGAGTTTAATGATCTATTTTAGAGCATGACAACTGTTTGTCAACAGCTTCTAATACTCAAAGGCAACAAAAGCCACCAACTTTGCTGTGGCCTCACCATGTTCCTTAGATCTGATATGTTTCCCAAGTATTTTTTTAAATTATTTTATTGAAGTATAGTTGATTTACAGTGTTGTGTTAACTTCTGCTGTACAGCAAAGTGATAGTTCCCTGTGCTATACAATAGGACCTTGTTGCTTATCCATTCTATGTATAATAGTTAGCATCTGCTAATCCCCTTGTTCTATCACCATATTTCCTGAAATCTTTTCTTGACACTGGACCAATTTGTATTGGCACAGAAACCAACACTAACTCCTTGGTTATTAAACAGAAAAGACAAACCACATAATACCCCATCCAGGCATTTGGAGTATTAGACAAACTTGCACTACTGAAAGAAACTGGGCACTGTATCCCAAGAGTCCTGACCCATTTCAGGGTCCATCAACCTCTTTGGGAACTTGAAGTTGGAAGTGAGCAACCACTGGCTTGCTAAGTAAGCTTCATTTGATCTCACTCAGGTTCCTGTGATTTAATAGGCCAATGTCCTCCCCATGATGGACATCTTGCTCATCCAAGTTTATGTCATCACCTGTGGTGAGTTTACCTCCTGCTTTGCAACAGAAAAGATCTAAAATTTCCCCATTGATGAAACCCTCAGGGTACCTTCCTGCTATATCGTCAACATTTGTTAAGTAAAAATTAGCTCTGGGGACTTCCCTGGTGGTCCAGTGGGTAAGACTCTTAGCTCCCAACGCAGGGGGCCTGGGTTCAGCCCCTAGTGGGGGAACTAGATCCCACATGCTGCAACTAAGTCCACGTGATGCAACTAATATCCGGCACAGCCAAAATAAATAAATAAATAAATATATTTTTTTAAAAAGTTAGCTCTGAGAAAGTAAAACCTGCATGGCTAGTCACTGGGCAGGAAAAACAGATATAAATAAAGACAACTGTAAAGTTAACAGGAAACAATATTTCTGCCAATGAATGCTACATCTATGAAGGGTCATAATAATCCTCTTCTTTGAGTAACTACTGATTTCTTACTTATTGAGAAACTTTGTTCTCTAAAATCAAAGATTCTCAGAAACTTTGATGTTTTACATTTTATCAGTATGAATGAAAGTTTCAATTTACAACCCAGGGGCAAAGCTTCAGAAAAGGGGTTTCTGGACAACATTTTCAAAGAAACAGGACCATGGGTTCATTTTGCTGTCTAGGGCTGATGTTGACCACTTTAGAAAGTCCTGCTTTCCTTTGAGTCTATCAAAACAGTGTTTCATTTAAATTTCATCTAAACTTCACATCTCCCCACAATCCTATAACTCTCTCTCTTCTTAGTGGTCTTAGGTTGATTGGGCTTGGACCCTGTCACGTTCAGCTTCCAGGCTCCTAAGATGAAAATTTTGAAAATAGATGTGTGAATGAAAAATGTTGCCTGACATATCAGTAAACAAAGGCTATTGCGGCCATCAACCCATCAACCACTAAGGCCATCCCAACTGTGCACTCTGAGGGGATTCAGGATGGAAAAAAGAACAGTATATTGGTCCTAGATAGCTAAGGTGCATATCAAAGGAATAATTTCAATGAGCCCAGACTCTTGCAACTTCCCATACACAGAAAAGCCCTAAATTCACTAACTTGCAATGTCTGTTCTTTTTTTTTTTTTTTTCCAAATTGGGGTATAGTTGTTTTTGGTTTTATTAACAGTAATCTTTTGATGTTCCACTACCTGGTTTTTGCTGGAAAACTCGTATATATCCTGGCTCCTCCCTTGCCTCTTTGGAGCAGTCCCCCAAAGCGATTTGAGAGGCTGTCTTCCTGGCTTAGGTCCTCAGAAAAGCCACCAAATAAAAAAATTCTCAACTTTTAGGTTGTGCAGTTTCTTCACTTCACAGAAGTAACGTGCATTTTTCATTCCTAAATATATCATGCCAGGTAGGCAAACATATGACGGCCATGCCAGTTGCATCATAACCGGAATTGGTTCATAACTCAGGTTACAGGAACAAGGATGTCAGGGTTCTGCGTAGCTTTTGCTTCACTTCTTGAGCCGGCTGAGACTTTTTTCTCTTTTGGGCCCCAGACAAACAGTTTGTCTGCTAAACTGAAGCCTCCATCCCTCATGACTGAGAGAAAAAAAAAAAAAAACCCGAGATACATCTACTCAGCTGAAGCTGACAGGTATACTGGGGTCCGGTGTGTACAGGTGGACAGCTCTGGCCACGCTGACACCCGCAAGGATTCTGGAAACAGCGGGGAAGGGGGCGAGCTGCTGCCCTCCCTCGCATCGCCCGGCCTGGAGCCGACATCAGCGCTACCCCTCTGGTCGGAGCCTCAACGCTGAAACCCGAAGCAGGACGTCCGCCCTGCCCTTCACATCCACTTCTTGCCACAGACAGGCGCTGCGGCGCGCGGCTTCAGGGGAACATAATTTCCAACACAGCTCACGCCAACAGCTGACGAAAGACTGAAGCTCTAGAGCGTTCTGCGGTCGCCATCTTTGTAGCAGGCACGGACCTTGACCCGCCTTTCCTCTCAGTGATTGGACACGTAGGGACGGCGTACGGCAGGGGCGTGGCTCCGCAGGGAGAGGCCCCGCGAAATAACGGGTGGGGCCAGGACGCCATCTTGGATCCTGGCGTCGTCCCCGACTTGCCCTTCCTCCCGGTGATTGGACGAGCCGGTTGGGCGTCCTGGAACGGGCGTAGCCAGCCAACCAGACCTGGGCGTGTGCTTTGTCTGGTTCTCTTGCGTTTGAACCGTATAGGTGCTTAAGATGTTTTTGCTTATTACTGGACGCCGGCGATGTAGCGAGGTAGAAAAGGCTTGCTTGGAGAATTATCTTGCCATTATAATGAAGCTTTGAAGAACTCTGAAAACCGCCTGGGGCTGCTTTGAAAGGTGTCTTAAGATGCTTCTTCAGGGACCTCCTTGGTGGTCCAGTGGCTAAAACTCCGCGATCCCAATGCAGGGGGCCCGGGTTCCATCCCTGGTCAGGAATCTAGATCCCACATGCTGCAACTAAGAGTTAGCATGCTGCAACTAAATATCCTGCATGCAGCAACGAAGATCCCGCATGCCACAACTAAGACCTGGTGCAGCCAAATAAATAAATATATATTTTTAAATTTATTTATTTTTATTTTTGGCTACGTTGGGTCTTTGTTGCTGTGTGAGGGCTTTCTCTAGTTGCGACGAGCGGGGGGCTACTCTTCGTTGCGGTGCGCGGGCTTCTCATCGCGGTGGCTTCTCTTATTGTGGAGCATGCGCTCTAGGGGCGTGGGCTTCCGTAGTTGTGGCTCACGGCCTCTGGAGCGCAGGCTCAGTTGTAGCACACGGGCTTAGTTGCTCCGCGGCATGTGGGATCTTCCCGGAGCAGGGCTCGAACCCGTGTGCCCTTTTTTTTTTTTAAAAAAGATGCTTCTTCAAGGATGGGCTTCCCGGGTGGCGCAGTGGTTAAGAATCGGCCTGCCAGTGCAGGGGACATGAGTTCAAGCCGTGGTCCAGGAAAATCCCACATGCCGCGGAGCAACTAAGCCCATGCGCCACAACTACTGAGCCTGTGCTCCAGAGCCCGAGAGCCACAACTACTGAACCCGCGTGCCACAACTACTGAAGCCTGCGCGCCTAGAGCCTGTGCTCCGCAACAAAGAGAAGTCACCCAATGAGAAGCCCGTGCACTGCAACGAAGAGTATCCCCGCTCACCACAACTGGAGAGAGCCTGTGCACAGCAACAAAGACCTAATGCAGCCAAAAATAAAATTAAAAAATAAAATAAATTTTAAAAGAAAAGAAGGGCTTCCCCGTTGGCGCAGTGGTTGAGAGTCCGCCTGCCGATGCAGGGGACACGGGTTCGTGCCCCGGTCCGGGAAGATCCCACATGCCACGGAGCGACTAGGCCCATGAGCCATGGCCACTGGGCCTGCGCGTCCGGAGCCTGTACTCCGCAACGGGAGAGGCCACAACAGTGAGAGGCCCGCGTACCAAAAAAAAAGAAAAGAAAATCCTGGTTTCCTTTCAAAAAAAAAGATGCTTCTTCAAGGATGCACTGTCATTTTTCAGGGAGAAAGATGGGGAGCACATTCTAGGAAGAGGGGGGCTGACTGCATGAAAAGCCATGAAACGTAGCTATAGCGGGATTAGGGGTGAGGGGCGCAGAACGGCCAGAGAGAAGAAGCTAGGAAGGGGGGTTGGGGTGAGATTATGCAAGGCCTTGAATGGCTAAGGAGTTTGGACTTCATCCTGTAGATTAGGTGATAAAAATGGACTTCTGGAGGACTTTAAACCAGTGTGACATAACCATTTAGTGAACTCTAGAAAAATAATTCTGTAACTGGAGAATCCCAGTCTTTCCCAAACTGTGTTCAATGAACCACTTGGGGAGCTTGTTTATTACATGCAGATTCTTGACCCTCCGCAGACCTGCAAATCAAGATTCTCTGGTTGTACAGCCAGGAAACACATTTGGGGGAAAGAAATGTGCAAATCATAAAGGTAGAGATTTGAAAGTTCACAAGCTGAACACACTCTGTGTAACTAACACCCAGACGAAGAAACTCTCCAGCAGCTCAGAAACCCCCCTTCCCCCTCCAGCCATTGCTGACTGCACCAGGGGTAAAAGTGACTACTTCTAATATCATAGATTATTTTGCCTGTTTTGAATTTTCTATAAATGAAATCACAGAGTATATACTCTGTCTGGTTTATTTTTCCCAGTGTTGGGTATAAATTCATCCATGCTGTTCCCATGTAGTTGCTGTTGACTCCATCACTGCAAACTTCCACAATTTATCCATTCTCTTGTTTATGGCCTTTGGGTAGTTTCTAGTTTGGGGCTGTTACCAAGAAAGTGCTGCTATGAATATTTTTATTCACGCCTTCTGCTTTATAAATTATAAAGCAGGATACCAAGGCCTAAAGACTACCCAATTACTGAGCCCCTCCCTATTCAGGTACTGTACCAAGAAAAGATTTCAAGGTTCTGCTTTTATGGAACTTATGTCAATTGGCACAAAACTACAACCTAAATGAATGGAAAAATCAGTCGAACAATTGCCATTATGATGATAGCTCTAAGGAAAACAAAAAGCTGAGCTAGAAAAGGGAGAAGTAGAACAACTGCAATTTTTTTATGAGGTAGTCAGGTTAAGTCTCAGAAGAGGTATCTAGAAAAAAATACAAGACGAAAGTTGCTACTGCTATTCAGTGAGTATGAAGAGGGAAGGGCATTCCTGGCAGGGGAGACACCATGTACAAAAGTCACAGCACAAGACAGTTCTTGGTGGCCTGGTCAAGATCAGTGTGGCTGAAGAAGCACAATGGTGAAGGAGGGATGGCATAAGATGCGTTGGGATATAGGAACACATGATGCAGGGCCTTGTAGGCCAGAGTAAGGAGTTTAGATTTTATTCTAAATACTGTAGAAAGCCACTAAAATATTTTATGTATTTACTTATTTATTTATACATATTCTGGACACAAGTCCCTTATCAGATATTTGATGTGCAAATATTTTCTCCTATTCTGTGGGTTGTCTTTTCATTTGGCTGCGCAGCGCGGCTTGCAGGATCTTAGTTCCCCCACCAGGGATCAAACCTGTGCCCCCTGCAGTGGAAGTGTGGAGCCCTAACCACTGGACCACCAGGGAATTCCCTGAAGTACTTTAAAAAGAAAGTGATGTAAGAGGAAAGAGATATGAAACATATGTATATGTATAACTGATTCACTTTGTTATAAAGCAGAAACTAACACACCATTGTAAAGCAATTATACCCCAATAAAGATGTTAAAACAAACACACACACACACACACAAAGAAAGTGATGTGATCCAATTTACTTTTTAAAAAGATCCCTCTAACTGGTGAGCAGAGAACAGAGTAAAGGGACCAATGGAGAAGGCAGGTCACTTAGAAAGCTGCTAGAACAGTCCTGGGAATATACACTGGCAGAGAGCTTAGAGGAAAGGACTGAAATACATTTGGGAATTGTCAGCACAATGATCAACACCTTAAGGATGAAAGTTAACATTGCCATATTGGGACAAAGATATATCCTGCGGGTGTTCTGATGTGATGCATCAAGGGCACGGCATTTCTACCAAAAAATGTATAATCTGAATCTAATCATGATGAAAACTACAACAAATCCACATTGAGAGACCATCTACAAAACAACTAGCCTGTATTTTTAAATGTCAGTACTATGAAAGACAAGGAAAGATTTACTACAGATTTTAAGACTAGACGTGATAACCAAATACAAATTGTAACGCTTCATGAGATCATAGACCAGGAAGATTTTTTTTCATTTGCTGGAAATGACATAAATGGAACAACTGATAATATTTGAATAAGGAGTACAGATTAAATAATAGACTATGTAGGAATTCCCTGGCTGATGAGGATTCTGGGATTTCACTGCCGGGCCGGGTTCGATCACTGGTCGTGGAATAAGATCCCGCAAGCTGTGCCGTAGCCAAAAAAACCTCCAAACGCTATGTTATTATTAATGTAATGAGTTCGACCACTGAACTGATTATGTAGAATAATGTCCTTGTTTTTAGGAAATATCACATTTAAGTGTGTAGAGATAAAGGAACATCATGTCTGCAATTTCCTCTCAAATGGTTCAAAAAAAAAAAAGATTAAAAGATAAAGCAATGGTAAAATATTACCACTTGGGGACAATTACCCGCGGTATCAACTAAGCCAATCCAGCAATTCCAGTCCGGGAAAAGGAGCGCGGCCTCCACACGCTCCGGCGAGCTCCAGCTTGTTTTCCCAGTGAGCATGCGTGCGCGTACGGGCGAACGTCCCAACCAATCAGTGCCCACGTCGGCGTCTCGTGCATCGCAGGGGCGGGGCGGCCTTCTACACATGCGCATAGTAGGGTGGGCTTTCTTCCTTTTCGCCTAACGCTGCCAATATGGTGAGTGTCCCGGTCGTGGGCTCCGGGTCGGCCTGCCATGCTGTTCCATCTCTACTTGGGTTGGGGAGTGGAGGCGCGGAATGGCGCCCAGTGGGTCTTAGGTAGCGCGCGGTGAGGGTCCTCGGCTGGGAAGGACATGGGGTTGGCAGCTTTCCGGATGCGCGCCCGACGAGCGCGTGTGGGGCCCGGTAGGCCTGGCGCTGCCTGGGCCACGCGTGCGCGCTTCGGCCGCCTGCGTCGGACCGCTGGTGTGCCCAGTCGCTTGGCCCGGCTGCTGGGGCCAAGCCGGAATGGGGCTGGTGATCCGGCCGTGCAGGCCCCGTAGGCCAGCGAGAACTTGGCTTTTGCCGCCGCCTTTGCGGATTTCGTCTAAGTTCCATGGCACCTGGGCGTGTTACCCTCAACATTCTTTTTCTCTGTTGTTAGCCACACTGCCTTTAAGCTGCAAAGCCTTGCAAACTAGGGAGTATGTTTAATCATTTTCTCTTCCCCACCTCTCAATTTTAGGTGTTCAGGCGCTTCGTGGAGGTTGGCCGGGTGGCTTACGTCTCCTTTGGGCCTCATGCCGGGAGGCTGGTCGCGATTGTAGATGTTATTGATCAGAACAGGGTAAGTGCAAAGGAAGAGTGTCACAGCTTCACATGGCAGTGGTTGGTATGCAGTGTAGATGATAATGGTAATTGTCCCAACAGCCGTCTTAGGATAGGAGTACTACGGGTGGTAGCTTTATTTTAGGAAACCCAATGCAGATAGGGGTTAGGAATACAGACTTGAATTGGTGGGTACTGCTGGGTTTGAGTAACACTTATGCTCCTTCAACTAGGCAGAGTTTTCAACTAATTATGGGCTAAAACATAGGTGAGGTTTAAATCAGTTATTATGTTTAAAGCAAGTTTAGAACAAAGCCAGGCACACAGAAAGCCATTATTTGCTATTGTCACTATTAGAGCACCACAACTGAGGGATTGACCAAAGGCTGTGAATAATCATAAAGTTATTTGTTGGGAATGCAAGGATTAAAGATTTTAAATTATATGTAGTTGGGTTTTATGCTGTGCTGCTGTTGCTAAGTCTTTTTAACCTTTAAAGAAAAGCATTTAAATATAAGGATTTGATGATTCTGAAAGGAATAATATATAGAATATTTGCATTTTGAATGCTGTTACCTTTTTACACTGAGATCCTTGATTTTACGTCTTCTAGGCTTTGGTGGATGGACCTTGCACTCAAGTAAGGAGGCAGGCTATGCCTTTCAAATGCATGCAGCTCACTGACTTCATCCTTAAGTTCCCACACAGGTAACTATCCACCAACCGTCACCCCTCCCCTAGTTTTGTTAATGCTAGCAAAAGCTTGCTTAGTTTAATTTAGAAATGTTTTTGCTATTTTGTTGTTTTTCTCTTGAGAACATAGTAAGCAGTGTGAAAGTGAGAGCAGTTTAGAAGAGGGATTTACATCGTAGAAGTGGACAGGCATTATTTACTTCTAAAATTCCCTGTGGTCTGGTAGTTCTCTGGCTTTCTCTCTATCCAGATTTCCCATCCTTTTTCTCTTGTTCCCCTTTCTTTCAGGTTTTACACAACAAAAGCCTCCCTGTATATGTGGTTCTCCCAACATATGTTAGTCCATTTTAGCTTCAGAACAAAACTAGCGATTGTCTCTTGCAACTCTATCATTAGTTGAGCTTTTTGTATGTGTCGGCTATTAAGTATTTAATATACATCATCTTCTTATGACAGCCACAAAGAGGTTCTATTCCCAGTTGTTTGTAAGGGATTAAGGCATTCTGTGATTCTTGACATGATTTAGGTTATAGAAGTTAAATACTATGGTGTGTTGCTGTGCAGTGACAGTTGTTTGCAATGGAACATGTGCTGTGACATATTGCTAGTTTATTTTCTAAGCATACTGGGTTTTGATATTTGAAAGGAATTTCAAAATGATTATAATTCCATTTTATGGTGTTTGAACACAAATCTTTATAAGCGTTATTGTACAAAATAAAAGCATAAGGCATAACGATTTACTTTACATCATTCTTTATGAAAAGGAAAATGCTTTCTACACATCCACTAGTTGAGTGATATTATATACATGATCAGGTGATTTTTAAACCCAGAAAGTGGAATGGTTTCTATATTTTTATTAAAATTTTGTTTGAGATTATAAGATATCCTGGCTTAGTGAACACCGTTCCAACAAGTAAAAGATATTGATACATTGTGCCAGGTGGTGTGTTTTCTATGGAGACAACTAGAATTGGAAGTAGAAAAAATGAGAAGGGTTCTTTTGGCATTTTCCTTATGCTTTTTTAATTTGAGGGGTATAAATTGTGCTTTTTCAGAGGATGAAAAGCTGTCCTTGGATCTGTGTGGTTTCAAAGATGATATCTATCTGTTTATTTTATTTTTTGGCCATACTAGGTGTTAGCTGCAGCATGCGTGTGGGATCTAGTTCCCTGAGCAGGAATCGAACCTGGGCCCCCTGCATTGGGAGCACGGAGTCTTAGCCACTGGGCCACCAGGAATGTCCCAAAGATGATTTCTTAATCTATGGTATTGGCTCTTTCTAGTGCCCGCCAGAAGTATGTCCGAAAAGCCTGGGAGAAGGCAGATATCAATGCAAAGTGGGCAGCCACAAGGTGGGCCAAGAAGATTGAAGCCAGAGAAAAGGTAATGATTTAGAGTCATTTGAATTTGGACCTTCTCTGGGGAAGATTAGAAGGTGGTATGACAGAGATTTTTTTTTTTTTTAACAGAAAGCCAAGATGACAGATTTTGATCGTTATAAAGTCATGAAGGCAAGGAAAATGGTAAGTTTTTAATTAATTCAGGATTGTTGTATTCTAACCCTAAACTAGTTTGTCTGGTTAATTCTGCTTGCCTAAGCTTACAGACCAAAGTTGACTTATAGGAGTCTTAGACATCATAAGGGTTGTCTTCTATACATACATATTCCACACATATAAGATGGACATGTGTTTTGTATGCATATATGATAAACATTTCTATTGAAATTTTTCAGAGGAACAGACTAATCAAGCTTGAAGTTAAGAAACTTCAAAAGGCAGCTCTCCTGAAGGCTTCTCCCAAGAAAGCACTTGCTGCTAAGGGGGCAGCTACAGCAGCTGCTGCAAAGGTTCCAGCAAAAAAGATGACTGCTACGGGTAAGAAGGCTCCAGCCCAGAAGGTTACTGCCCAGAAAGCTGCAGGCCAGAAGGCAGCACCTCCTCCAAAGGCTCAGAAGTGTCAGAAAGCTCCAGCCCAGAAAGCACCTGCTCCAAAGGCATGTGGCAAGAAAGCATAAGAGGCTGTTATAAACAGAATAAAGGTTCTTTTTGACATGCTGGCAAATCTGTTTAATGTATGGATTAAAGTCTGTTACTGGGGCCGGGATTATGAGGCAGATTGATGGTAGGGTTGTTAATGTTGTCATTGGAGAATCAGTTCCTTAGTCCCACTCTGCCCAGACTCAAAGTCATCACACAAAGTCATAAGTAATGTTCTCATGGGAAATCGTGATAATTAGACCACTGGGTTAATTTTTTTTCCCTTGTACAAATATATTTCCCGTAAATAAGTAAAATCCCAGCTGCTTTTGATGCTCGAGTTTAGTAAATTTTCTTATAAAAATAAACTAGGAAAACAAATACATTATACATTGGTTCCTTAAAGATTCTGGTTCCCAATCATTTCTAATCAAAAGCTGGCTTCTGAGCCTCACTGGGACAAGGAGGACAGCTCCGTTTTGCTTGGTGGTATTAATAGGCAGGTGAAACAGTGTAATAGTTTCTGTGATAGAGGAAATACAGGCAATTTTGGTTTACCTGTCCTTGTCTGAGGGGGTTGTCTAAAGTGGAATCTTCAGCTTCCACCCAAAAGAAAGATGGTGTAAGGGGAAGGGTGGTATGAACCTCAGGAATATAGAGGACTGGCCAGAGGACACTGGACCTGGAAGCCAGTTGTTGGGTCTGTGTTGGGCAGGTGGGGTGTAAGAAGCCATAGGGTGTTTTTAAATGGAGTGATACCTGAGATTCAGATCGTGTGCTGTTGAACTGAATGAAACCAGGCAACAAGAGTGGGAAGGTCAGATGGTGTCAAGCTTGGCCGTATTCCTTACCTTGACAAGAGTCCAAAATAAAGTGGCAATGGTGATGCCATTTGGTAGTCTTGATGTTAAATGTAAATAAGTGATGTCTTCTACTAGTCTCTTGGTTTACCACTAGTGCTTCTGTCCCACCTTTTCTTCTTGGATTATTATTATTTTTTTTAAGTTTCATGAACTGCATTCTCTAGTATTCCAGGTAGCATTCATGAGTAATAAACTTTTGAATGCTTGCTTGTCAAAGTATTTTTATTGTGTGCTTATGAGTTTTTACAGCACATCTGATAGCGAATGTATGGGTTTTTTTGTTTTGCTCTTTCCCCCACACCATTTCTGTAATTCTCCACACTTCAGTTAAATTCTGACCCTTAACTACCCAGGTGAGCCTCAGGTTAAGGGGTCTGCCCCGACTTCAGACGTCAATTGCAAGTCCCAGGCCTCCTGTACTTCTCACTGTGCAGCTGAAAATTGGAGTTCCCATGACTCCTTCCTTAAGTTTTAACAGTTTATTAGAGCTAAGGCTCATTGCAGAACTGGGAAATACGTTACCAGTTTGTCACAAAAGATAAAACTAGGGAACAGCCAAGTGGAAGTGCATGGGTCAAGGTGTGGGGGGAAGGGGCATACAGCTTCCCTGCCCTCACTAGCTTACCACCCTGCCAGCACCTTCATGTATTCATCCTGGAAGCTCTCTGAGCCCCCCATCCCTTGAGAGTTTTTATGGAGGTTCATTAGGTAGGCACGTTTGTTAAAATATTGGCCATTGGTGATTAGCTAGATCTCCAGCCCCTCTCTGCTCCAGGCGGTGGGCGTTAGCATTCAAGCCACGTGGTCCCAATCCCCTGGTGGATTCCTCTGGTGACGAGGACCCCCCAACTGTCACCGCCGAAGTTAGGAGCCCCCAGCTGCTGACTTACCAGGAAACACAAAGGCAGTCTCACTACTCCAGAGACTCCAAGGATTTTAGAAACTTCTTGTGTCAGAAAGAAGTGAAGACCAAACATTTCTTTTTTTTTATTTAATTTGTTTAATTTTTAAATTTTTTGGCTGCGTGGCATGTGGTATTTTAGTTCCCCAATGAGGGATGAAACTGCGCCCCCTGCAGTGGAAGCGAGGAGTCATAACCACTGGACCACCAGGGAATTCCCCAAATATGTATTTCTTAAATCACAGTATTACAGCCTGTATCTGTGTGATAGTTCAGAACCAGAAGTTGTTATGCTTTGCATGAATTGACTCAGTTAATCCATTGAATTTATGAGTTTGAAACTATTATCATTCTCAACTGAAAAACTGAGGAAAAGGTTAGTAATTCGCACAAGGCCATACAGTGAATAAATGGTGGAGACAGGATTTGAACCTGGATAGTCAGACCCCTGACTTCATGACTTTAGGTCACAGTCCAGGCCATCAGCCACTAAAGTGGGAGAATGGGGCTTTACATTCATTAGGTTAAGTTGCTGCTAGCAAATCTTAGCGCCAGAACTCGAAGCATCACAAGAAATATAATGTCATCACAAGTGGTAACTGTCCTTGAGGAAGTGATTGTCAACTTGGGGTGAGCAGCCATAGGGAAGAGCCGGTGCGGGAGCAGCGGCTGAGGTCTGGCTTGGGGGAACCATGGAGAAGGGCCAGCCTCCCGGCTTCCTAGAGAGGCGCCCAGGGCGCCGGCCGGGAGCGCTTCCGCCTTGGCTCTGTTCGGCTGGGCTGCCGGCACTCAGCGAGCGGCTGGGGATTACGTGACCCTGCTCCCCAGTGGCCCAGCCCTCCCCATCCGGAGCTCGGGCGTCAGGGCCTGGCACTCGCTGCAGAGGGGCCCTCGGGGCGCCACGAGCCTGGTACCAGCCTTCTGCTGGAGAGGCGCGATAGACCTTCCTGCCTCGAAGAGCCGGCCGGATCTCCTCTGATTCGCGGTACTCAAGGTGGGGTCAGGTGACGTTTGGGGTCGCCTGCTTCCCAGGGTGGAGTGTCCAGATGTGGATGTGGTCTCCGGTCCGCATCGCCCACTGGGACGTTGAGCGTCTTAGCTTTTCCTCCCGGGGTCAGAACACCCCTTGCATTTTTTTCCGCAGCCGGTGCAGAGGTCCACGGACCCCTTTTACCCTACTTTCTCTCCAGAAGCTTGTTTAGAGTCTGCCATTCATGATCAGTAGAAGCATTCAGTGCAGACTACTTAGTAATGCATTCACAGTGGGTCAGGGATTTTCTTAAAAACCATGAATACACCGCAGTCCTTGACTCTTGCTTCAGAGATTCTTTCTAGGAATTTACATCCTCACCAGGCAAATTTGTAGAGTGTACAAAGGAGCAGTTGCAGCACACAATGAATCCCTAGCAAGGGTGCAGTGAGGCCATCCACAGTGTCCTAAGAGTATGTTTCCAAGGATAGTGGCGAGGAGACTGAGGGAGGAAGAGGTGGCAAGTGTGGGAAACAACACAGGGTCAGTCTCATTGTGGTTCTTTCTCCTCTTAGCTCTGTAGGTTCTTGCTTTTCCAAACAGAGAGGGCACTGCACGAAGCCAGGGGTCATCAGCCATGCTCCAGAAATGGTCCCAGGTGAGCTGAGCTTTCTTCCAGCTTTCCATATTCAAAACAGATATGAAAGGGCTTTGCAGGACCCATAGCCTGCCTTGGACAGTCCTGTGCTTAGCTTTGCATCCATCAAAGAGTATGGCAAAGGAGTGTGTTAGGGAAGTTGATGAGGGAGAGTAGGATAAACTTGGGAGGATCAGGTTGGGAAAGAGGGGAGCACCGGCCAAGAAATTCTCCTAGAAACTGAGAATCTATGTCCATGCAAACTGCAAGTACGGTGCACAGATGAGCAGCTTTGGTCTCACTGGGGGGCTCATTAGAAAGGCAGAACCTCAGATCTCCAGAATCAGAAGATACATTTGTACAATCTGGGGAATTAATGGGCAAGTTAAAATTTGGGGAGTGCCAGTCTGCGTGACAATACACAGAGGAAGGCTGCCTCCTAGGATTAAACAGGCACGCCCATAAGAGGAGTTTACTCTGCAGACCACGGAGTCAGGGTACAATGAAGTCCAAACAGGGAGCATTGGAGGGTGTGGATCGATGAAGGAGGTGAATTCTTGGAGGAATGCTGAGTTTGGAGCTGAAGCCAGTGCCTCTAGCCCATTGCAAAGACTGCAGCTTAACCTGCGTAAGAGGCTGTATCCATTGTTGGCACAAATTCATGCAGCATTGGAGGAAGTTTTCCCTCCAGAGTTTTCTTAGTGGTACAGGATAATTTCAGTAAATTTTTCTCCAGAGTCCTACATCATGTAATGAGAAAGCTGGGTATATCATGTAATGGATGTATCATATAATGAGAAAGGTCCATCCCAGAAATTTAAGAGCAATGTGTACTTGGTTCATTTTTCTGGACACTGGACCATCCACTTCTGTTTCAGCACTTAAGCCAACATTAGTTCTGTGTCAGGAAATGTTTAAACATCTTTGGGGACAGTCTGTTCTCTCCAAGTGCTTTGTCTGGACTATAGTAGTCATGGGGGATTATGTTCCACTAAGAGAACCCCAAGCGATAGTCGCTTAAACAAGATAGAAGCTTCTCTCTCACAGCAAAGAAGTCTGGGAGAGGCAGCCTAGGGCTAGTGTGGCAGCTCCACTGTCATCACACATCCAGGTCCTTTATTTTTTTAATAAATTACTTTCGTTTTTAAAATTAATTATTTATTTTCGGTTGTGCTGGTTCCTCCTTGCTGCGTGCGGGCTTTCTCTAGTTGCAGCGAGTGGGGACTATTCTTCGTTGTGGTGTGCGGGCTTCTCATTGCGGTGGCTTCTCTTGTTGCAGAGCACGGGCTCTAGGCACGCAGGCTTCAGTAGTTGTGGCATGTAGGCTCAGTAGTTCTGGCTCGCAGGCTCTAGAGCGCAGGCTCAGTAGTTGTGGGTCACGGGCTTAGTTGCTCGGCAGCAGGTGGGATCTTCCCAGACCAGGGCTCGAACCTGTGTCCCCTGCATTGGCAGGCAGATTCTTAACCACTGTGCCACCAGGGAAGTCCTCCATGTTCTTTCCGTCTTTCTGCTCCACTGTCCTAGCACTGGCTCTCATGCCAAAGGTTACTTCATGATCCAAGGTGGCCGCTTGATTTCCAGCTGTCATGTGCATTCCAGCTAGAAGAGATGCTAAAAACTCAAACCTCTCAGTTGAGTTGCTCTCTTTTAGGACCTCTCAGAGGTGAGATAGATAGATAGATATATAGATAGATATAACTGTCAGCCTTTGCTCCAGTCTCTATGAGAAACATTTGTTATTTGGAATCTTTTAGGAAGTTCCCCTAATTTCATCTGTGGTTGTAATAAGTGCTGAGATTTATATAACATCATGTGCCAGGTGATGTTTGCTTTACACATATTAATTCATTCCATCCTTACAAGAGCCCCATAAGCTAGGTACTGCTATTATCCCAGTTTTCCAAATGAAGAAACTGAGGCACAAAAAGTTAAATGTCTCATCCAAGTTCATACAGCTAATGGCTATAGGGATGGGATTTGAACCTAGGGAGTCTGGCTCTAGAGCAGGGTTTGTCAACCTCAGCACTGTTGACATTTTGGGCCAGGTAACCCTTTGCTGTGGGGGACCCTCCTGTGTCCCCCACAGTAACATCCGTCCCTGGCCTCTACCCACTAGGTGCCAGTAGCATCACCACCACCCTACAGTTGTGACAACTAAAACCATCTCCAGGCATTGCCACGTATTCCCTGTTGAGCACAGTATCACCCCCACCCCACCCCCCATTGAGAACCACAGCTCTAAAGTCTGTGCTGTTAGCCGTTATGCTGTGCTGCTCTGTTATCTGCTTCCCACAGAGAGGAATCTGCAACGCTGTTGATTTAATAATGGAGAAGGAGGAAGTACTAGCAAAGGACCAAAGCAGAGTGATGAGAGATGGAGCCAGATGTTGAGAAGCTGAATGTTGCAGAGAACAAAGAACGAAGGATGCGTCGATAATTAGAGAGGAGAGGAGGGTGGAAGCCATAATGTGGAGGAAGAAGGTCAGGACCATGGTCTCAGCTGTTGACTCTCAAGGAAGTAAAGACAGAATATTACATTCAGGATCAGCAAAGTGTCTGTTCTCTCCACTGTTCAGTAAGGGAGCCACTAGCTACAGGTGCCTATTTAAATTAAAATTAGAAATCCAGTTCATCAGTCACACTAGCCATGTTTAGATTTCCTGGTCAAGGTGTTATCTGATTTCTTCACTGTACAGTTATTATTTTCCCCTTGCAACTGATAAATCCGTTGGGAAACATTTAAGAGCATGCACATATCCTGCTTCTCATCAAAATTTCCGCCTAGATTTAGCATCCAGCGATGGTTCTTGTCTGAACCAATCTTTACAATGATGGCTTATAAAGTATCGGATGGCTCCGATACTTCTTTGGTTATTTCTTCCACCTATAAGGGACTAAGAACAAAGAGACGGTTGTTGTCATGACAGCCTGGGATAGGGGACAGTGTGATTCAGGGAGAGATATTATAGTAGGACTAATTTATGTAAGTGGTCAGTTCCTTTTGAAATTTTTGCTTCCTTATTCAGCCTTGTAATAAATACTCAGATAAAGAGGTCTCACTTTTGTCTATTTGAAAGTGCTTACTATCACTGATCCCCATCATCTAGAAATGGGAATAATAATTCTGACTTCACAGATGTGTTCTAAGGATTGAGCTAATTGATGTGAAAGTAACTGACACGGGACAAGGCACAATGGCCTAAACAAGCTATGACTTTCCTTCTCCCTTGGGAAGGTGGAAACGGCCCCAGTGAGAGGCAGGAAGAGACACACCTGGTGCAGAGGACAGTGTTGGCAGGTCGGACAGAGCTTAGGTGATCAGGGACAGGTCCATGTTGAAGAATGGAGACTGCCTTTCTGTCCCTGGAGTCAGATGTGTTAGGAAAGGAGAAGGTAACATTGCCTTCATAGGACAAACAGCTTCCTAGTAAGGCAAGATGTTGGGAAGAGGAAGAATCGCCCCTCTGTCTATACTAAAAGATATGGAGGGGGCCGTCCAGAGAGGAACTGAGTGGGAGGCCCTGATGGGGTCTTCAGAATGGGTGGAGCCTGGGCAAAAGATACCTGCTGTGGTCATTTTAGAAAACATGCCAGAAAGATGGACCCAGCCCATGGAACCAGACGCAGGGTTGCTGTGATCACCAGGCAGACAACAGTAGGTGCTGCACTGTGTGCTTGGGATGACAGTAGTGGGACCCCAGAGGCAAGCACATTGAAAATGGGGATGCTGGCTGAGGGCTGTGCCTGACTGGGGTGCTGTGTGGCTCTTCTTTCCAGTACACATCCTCCCTAGGGCTCAGAGCCATGGACTCCAGGAGATTCCTCCCTTCCCTGGAGTTCAGGCCGCTCCCTCTGTCCCATCCAGGGCTTGAGCAGGAACCTGTTGTTTCAGGAATCAGTGAGCTTTGAGGACGTGGCCGTGTACTTCACCCAGAACCAATGAGCCAGCCTGGACTCTGTGCAGAGGACCCTGTATAGGGAGGTGATGCTGGAGAATTATGCAAACGTAACTTCCTTGGGTGAGTCCTCCTTCCTTCCTAAAACTCAGCTTTTGCCATTGTGGGCTCCTGGTTTCCTCCTTAATGGATCTGGGATCTCTAATACTACCAGGATTGATGCTCCATGAGCTGAGCTCCCCAATCCCCAGTTGTAGGAGTAGCTGCTGGAGAAAGATCTGGGTTTACTTTGGTTGTTTTTTTTTTTTTTAATTATTATTTATTTGTCTGTGCCAGGTCTTAGTTGCGGCATGCGAGATCTTCAGTTGTGCCATGCAGGATCTTTAGTTGCAGCATGCGTGATCTTTAGTTGCACGTGAAATCTTCAGTTGTGACATGTGAACTCTTAGTTGCACCATGTGGGATCTAGTTCCCTGAGCAGGGACCGAACCCGGGCCCCCTGCATTGGGAGCGTGGAGTCCTAGCTACTGGACCACCAGGGAAGTCGCCACTTTGGTTTTAAACGAGACTTCTCGGGAATTCCCTGGAGGTCCAGTGGTTAGGACTCCACACTTTTACTGCTGAGGGCACGAGTTCAGCCCCTGGTCAGGAAACTAAGATTCCCACGAGCTGCAAGTTGTGGCCAAAAAAAGACTTCCCCCCTTTCCCTGTGGGAACTCTCCTGGGAGGGGCTTTGCTCTGGGCACAGAGCACTGAGAAGGTTCCATGTTTGTTCCTTCACTCTTTCAGTTCCCTGGAGGAGACTCTGGCCCCATCTCCTCTGTGTGAGAGTCTCCTGGGGCTCCCCCATACACACTTCCAATGACAGTGGGAACTTTCTTTGTTCTCAGAGCCAGAATAAACTTCCTCCTGAGCAAAACAGTTTGAGCCCTCCTTACACCCCAGAATCTCTCCATACTTGCCTCACTTCATCTCCTAGGACATCACTTCTTTTTCCACCTGGCAAAGCAGAGGGTGGGCTGAGAGGGGTCAGAGGAGACTCTCCTCAGCTTCCTGTTCCTTTTCTTTCTCCTTCAGCAGCATTTCCGTTCCCCAAACCAGATCTGATATTCCAGCTGGAGCGAGGGGAAGCAGCAGGGGGCCTGGATCCCTGGACACCCATCAGGAGAGAGGTGACAGGTGTCTGCACAGGTAAGCAGGAGAACCTACCGTGTTCCTCTTCAGCTTTGCCTCCTTCGGTCTTTTAATGATTTAACATGAAAAAGTTTCCCTTGCTGGAGCTTCAGACCCAAACTGGAAAAGACGAGTCCAAACATTTCATTTTCTGTCATTTTTCTTTGTAAAACTAAAGGATTTCAAACCTTTTGTAGTGAAAATAGGTTTCTATTGGTCAACTTAAGAATATAAACAGAATATAGTAAGAACTTGTTTCTGTAAGAATATTTTATATGGGTGTGTGTGAAACTGTACAGGAGAATGGAATGTTTATGAATTCCTGAACACTAAGTTATAAATTAGCTTTTGGAAGAAAGCCTGTTTATTTTGGGGAGTGTTTTTTCTACTTCTGTAAAAAATGCTATTGGCATCTTGATAGGGATTGCATTGAGTCTATAGATGACTTTTGGTAGTATTGACATTTTAACAATATTAGTTCTTCCAATTCATGAACACAGGATATCTTTCCATTTATTTGTGTCTTCTTTGATTTTTTTTTCCCTCAATATCTTGTAGTTTTCCGAGTAGATATCTTTCACTCCCTTGGTTAAATTTGTTCCTAAGTATTTTATTGTTTTTGATGCTGTTGTAAATGGGATCAATTTCGTTATTTCTCAGAAAACTCATTGTTAGTGTATAGAAATTATTCAGATTTTTGTATGTTAATTTTATATCCTGCAACTTTACTGAATTCATTGATTAGATCTAACAATTTTTTGTTGAGTCTTTAGAATTTTCTATATATAAAATCATGTTATCTGCAAATAGAGACAATTTTGTTTCTTCCTTTCCATTTCTGGTACCTTTTATTTCTTTTTCTTGCCTGTTTTCTCTAGCTAGGATTTCCAGTATTGTATTGAATAGGAGTGGTGAGAGTGGGCACCCTTGTCTTATTCCTGATCTTAGAGGAAAAGCTTTCAACGTTTCACCCTTGAATATGATGTTAGCTGTGGGCATGTCATTTATGGCATTTATTATGTTGAGATATGTTCTTTCTATGCCTAATTTGTTAAGAGTTTTTATCGTGTATGGATGTTGAATTTTGTGAAATGCTTTTTCTATATCTATTGAGATGATCATACAATTCTCTTCTTTCATTCTATTAATTTGAAGTATTGGTTGGTTTGCAGAAAGCATGATTGGGAATGAGTGGTTTCCTTTCTTGAAAGATATTGAATTGAAGTAAATGTAAAGAACCATCCAGAGATTTGGTGTATAGCCTTTCTCATTCAATTGGCCCTGTTCTTATACTCTCTCAATCGCTAATGCTATTCAGAACCTCTGTAAACCAAATGCCCCTTTATTATTCACCCACACTCTGTTTTCATCAGTACCTTTAGGTTGACTTCAGCACTTCAGATCACCTTGATGAAACCCTTTCCCAGGGACCCACCTGCAATTGTCAGTGTCTCCCTTTGCCACAGCTACACATTATTTAGTTAGCCTGCCAGCAGCTTTAAACCAGCATTGTCCAGTAAAGCTTTCTACAGTGATGCAAGTGTTACATATCTGCACTCTCCAATATGGTAGCCATTAGCCACATGAGCACCTGAAATATGGCTAATGCAGCTGAGGAACTGAATTTTTAATTTCGTTCCATTTTAATTAATTTAAATTTAGGTAGCCACATGTGGCTAGTGACCACCTAATCAGACAGTACAGCCTAAAACCATGAAAAAACAGCCTCCAACTGCCTCTTTTAGTTTCTAGATCTGTGGGTTTCAAACCCTAGTGTGCATCAGAATCACTTGCAGGGCTTGTTAAAACACAGACTGCTGGACACCACCTCCAGAGAGCCTAATTTGGCAGATTGGGGTAGGGCCTGAGAATCTGAATTTATAACAAGCTTCCAGATAATGATGGTCCTGGAACCACACTTTGAGGACCACTGTTCTTGAGAATCTTGAACTGTGTTTTTAAAATTCTGGGTTGCACCTCCTCAATGAGTTGTGCTCAGCATTTAAAAATTAGACTAGACTGTGCTAGGCTTAAATAAAATAGACCAAACTTGTATAAAATCTGTCATACATTCATTACTCTTAAGGGTATCATTCTGCGAAACTTTTGTTTCTGTTTCAGTTTCAGTTTTGTACGAGTGTATACGTTTTTGTGTGGAAGCATGTGTGTACTGAGTGAGTCATGGTCAAAATAACTCAAGAAACACTAAGCTAGAAGTTTCACTTTTGGTGCCTGAAAAGGCAAAAACGGCTTCCCTGTTGTAGTGCCACCAGTGAGAGTGTGGGTCCCCCTTGCCCGCCAGTTGCCTTCTCCAGTCCTAGAAGGGTCTTGACTAGCCATGTCTTTTTTCCTTTCATGGGTAAGTCTCTCTCCCAGAGGACAGCACATAGGTTTTGAAATTGCGGTCCTTTTATGAACCCCTCACAACCGGCAGTGTTACAAACCGTTTTTGCCCCAGTCAGACTTGCTATAGAGCACATTTCCTTAAAGATTACAGAATACTCTAAAGCATTTGGACTTTCTTGCCTTGACAGGGCCTTGAGATCCACTGTTGTGGACAGCATCTCCCAGCCCTCTGGATGCTGTGTGGCATGAGAGCTGCTTACCCAGCTCTCTTTGCTGTAATTCAAAGATCTCCTTCCTCTACCTCAGCTCCCTCTGCTTTCCCTTTTTTTTTTTTGGCTGCTCTGTGTGGCTTGCAGGATCATAGTTCCCCAACCAGGGATTGAACCCAGACCCACAGCAGTGAAAGCGCTGAGTTCTAACTACTGAACCACCAGGGAATTCCCTCCCTCTACTTTTCTTAATTCCTTTCCATTCCAACAATTTCTCCACCCCATTCCCATTTTTCTTCTTCCATTCGTCTCCATTAACAGTTTCTGCTGTCTGCACTGGTTTTGTTGTCTTAATGGCATTGCTTTACTTCTCCACCTCCAGTATTTTTTTTTTTTTCGGTATGTGGGCCTCTCACTGTTGTAGCCTCTCCCGTTGCGGAGCACAGGCTCCAGATGCGCAGGCTCAGCGGCCATGGCTCACGGGCCTAGCCACTCCGTGGCATGTGGGATCTTCCCGGACCGGGACACGAACCCGTGTCCCCTGCATCGGCAGGTGAACTCTCAACCACTGCGCCACCAGGGAAGCCCCACCTCCAGTATTTTTAACTGTTCCTTCAGGGCACCATCAGGAGGCTATGTCTCCCTCCAAAAAGTATATATGTCCCGGGCAAGCTAGTACTGCTTAATCCCTTTCTCCTTCTAGCATAAATAAGTGACTGTTATGTTTTCTTTTTTCTTTCTTTTTTTTTTTCTTTGATACCTTTATCTTTATGTAATGCCCTTCTTTGTTTTTTTGTCAGTCTTTGTTTTAAACTATATTCTCTCTGGTATGAGTATTGCTACTCCAGCTGGTATGAGTATTGCTACTTCAGCTTTCTTTTTGTTTCCATTTTCATGGAATATCTTTTTCCATCCCTTCACTTTCTCTGTGTGTGTGTGTGTATTTATTTATTTTAATTTTTACTTTATATTGGAGTATAGTTGATTAACAATGTTGTGTTAGTTTCAGGTGTACAGCAATGTGATTCAGTTATATTATGTTTTCTTTTTATCATGCTAGGTTGTAAAACCAAGACTGAGAATGGAGGGCAAACTCCAGAGCTGAGCATTTCTAAAGGACCAGAGTCACACAGACCGATAATGGAGGTACTGGTGGTGGATGTTCCCCAGCACCCTCACTTTGAGAACAGCTTAGAGAAGCTGAAGCTGTATGACATGGGGAAGAAAACAAACTCAAAGAATGGCGATTTCACAGATTTGTCAGTCCAGGATCATATATCTTCCACTGTTGAAAGAGAAGAGATAGCCAGACAACTGGAAGGAAGATGTGGTGTCCACACACATCTCATTGCAAAGCAGGGCCTCCCTAGAGAACAGGTATTTTATAAATGTGGTGAGTGTGGCAGATATTTCAACCAACGTTCAGACCTTCACCAGCATCAGAGAATTCACACGAATGAGAAGCCCTACAAATGCAAAGAATGTGGGAAAGCCTTCAGATATAACTCAAAACTGTCACGGCACCAGAAAATCCACACTGGGGAGAAACTGTACCCGTGCCAGGAATGTGGACAAGCCTTCAGTCAAAACTCCCACCTCCTTTAGCATCAGAAACTCCATGGGGGAGAGAAACCCTATGAATGTAGGGACTGTGGGAAAACCTTCAGCTACAACTCAAAACTTATCCGGCATCATCGAATCCACACTGGGGAGAAACCCTTTAAATGTAAGGAATGTGGGAAGGCCTTTCAGTGTAGCTATGACTGCGTCATCCATGAGCGAATCCACACTGGGGAGAAGCCATATGAATGTAAGGAATGTGGGAAAAGCTTCAGCTCGAATTCAGTCCTGATTCAGCATCAGAGAATCCACACTGGGGAGAAACCTTACGAATGTAAAGAGTGCGGCAAGGCTTTCCGCCAGAGTTCGTTATTTCTCCAACACCAGAGGTTCCACACTGGGGAAAAACTCTATAAGTGTCATGAATGTTGGAAAACTTTCAGTTGTAGCTCACGCTTTATAATACATCAGAGAATCCACACTGGGGAGAAACCTTATGAATGCCAGGAGTGTGGGAAGGCGTTCAATCAGAAAATCACCCTGGTTCAGCACCAGCGAGTTCACACTGGGGAGAAGCCTTACGAGTGTAAGGTGTGCGGGAAATCTTTCAAATGGAGCGCAAGTTTCATTCAGCATCAGAAACTGCATACTAGGAAGAAACCTGCCCAAGTTACAGGGCCATCCCTCGTTAAGCCCCACTGCCCCACTTCAGTCCTCTCCCCTCCACCTCCCCAACTTGCAAGCCCTGCCCCAGCCATGCCAGGGTCTCCCCCGTCTTCTTCATGTGCAGTGCTGCTTCCTTCCTCTGTGCCTCTCTTCATGCTGCTCCCCTCATCTGAAATGGCCAAGTCTTCACCTGTCCAAATCATGCATTTCTTTCAGGATCTTGCTTCTCCTGGGAAGTCATCCCCTCATATCCTGAACCCTTTATCTCATTCCCCCTGAGCTCCCTCATGTTCTCAACTCCATTGTCCCTAGGGTAGCAGACTTTCCTCTGGTCTCCTGGTCATGTCTTTAATGATACTCTTCTGGTCTTCCATAAGTAAATCATTATTGTTTTCCCAGCTCCATTTAAGTTTCATGCATAAGGACCGTGTTTGATTACCCTCTTCTGTCCCCCGGGTAGCAAACGGTAGTATATATTTTTTTGGGGGGGGGCATGCCTCACAGTTTGCAGGATCTCAGTTCCCTGACCAGGGATTGAACCCGGACCACAGCAGTGAAAGCCAGGAATCCTAACCCCTAGCCCACCAGGGAACTCCCTGTAGTATTTGCTCTTTATCATGCCCAGTTTTGGCCTACCATCAGTCTGCTCCTGTCTTCTGGGGCTACTAGGGTTGGAAGAGTTGGCAGAACATTTTGGGCTTTAGGGGGATGTCATTACAATGAGATGAGCCATAGTAATTCAACAAGTAGGGAAAACGCAGAGTCTGTGGGAGGAAGTAATCAGAAAAAGTATCCAATGATTACCTTCAGTATTTAAGGAGGGCCATTTGGTGGGGCCAGTAGCAAATTTCATTGTGGGGAATCTGAGCCTTGGGTTTTCTATTACCTTGATAATGACCATTATGAGGATCTTGTGTAACTAAGCTATAGTGCAAGGAAATAATCAGCGACAAGAATATGATTGAAAGGGGATGTGCTTTTTCTGTTTGGGTTTCTTTGCTGTTCCCATCCATATCATTGTTTACTTTTAGTGTCCACTCAACTATGTAGGTACAAAAAGTGACTTGGGCTTGTGCAATTGAGGGCAGGTGCCTGGGTGTATATCTAAATTATACATGGGGTGATGCTGTTGGCATCACTCTGGGGAACACCAGAGGGAAGGAGAAGAGAAACCCAACAGTGACTTGCTGTAGCTCCTGCCTTAGAAGAGAGCTCATTCCTGATCAGTTACCATGCGTGCCTCAGCCTGTTATCACACCTACTCCACGTCCCCTATCATTTGTGAGGGGTGGTGCTTTTGAATTAATTTCCTAATGAACGACTTTGGTAACACCAGAGAGAAGAGTTTAAAGGACGCTAATCTTACCAGATGTTATGATCTCACTGGCTTGGCCACACTGTCCATCCAGTGGTTAGAGGCCCTGACCTTTCTCAGAATCACTGCTTCAGGACAGTGTAGTGACGTGGAAGGGTACTTTAAATAATTACATGGGGATAAGTACTAAGAAAAGGATATATACATTGTCATTATAACACCATAAAATTGTCTCTAAGGGAGGGCAAAGAAGGGTGGTTTTGGTTTTGGTTTTGGTTTTGGTCAGGCTTATTGAGATATACTTTATAGACAGTAAAATTCACCCTTTTAAAGTACACAGTTTGGTGAGTTTTGACAACTGAATACATTTGTGTAACCAAGATACAGAAAAGTTCTATTACCCCAAAAAGCTCCCTCAGCACAGGGAGAAAGTTAAAAGGTTGGCAGGATGTTAAGAATATTTTCTTTATTTTCATTCCTTGATAAAGTTTGTGCAATACATAGAATTCAGCGGACTAAAAGGCAGAAACCAAACTTACTTACCCAGCTGTGGTCAGAGCTTCCAGAATATGCAAAGATGCCTCATCCAGAATCATTGTTACGAAAAGCAGTCAAAATATAGGAAAATGACAATAACTGTGGTTTCTTTATCACACATATTTCTGACACATGCACACATATATATGTGTGTGTCAAAAACATAATATATATTTATATGTAATATGTGTGTATATGTATGTGTGTATATATATGTGGGTAACTATGTAAATTTTGTCCTATTTATTTTCCTAAAACACCATTAAACAGGAAGGGGCTCCTGGGAGGATTATAGCAAGGAAGGGCACCTGGGAGGATTATAGCAAGGAAGGGTGGGTGTGAGAGACTCTAAACTAGCCAAATTTCAGAAAAGGGGAACTTCTAAATATAGTTTGGAAGGGAGCAGATTATACTATGAGAAGAAAACAAGGAGTGAGGGAAAAGTAAACAGATCTGCTCTGGGCTGAAAGTGGCTTTTGAGTGCTCACAACAAAGAGATTTATGGGTTTCTGACTTTGGTGACTTTTATTTTCTCATTTATTTCTTCCTTTATTCATTAATTCAACAGGCATTTAGAGCTTTTTCCTGTTGTTAATTGAATGTTATTACACAGCCTCCACAGCACCTACTAGGTGCTGAAAGGTGAGCGATGTGCTGTCCTTTCTGATGCAGGGACCAGCATTGCCAGGTGTCTGGCACTTAATTAGACACTCAGGAGTTTTTTTGAAAAGGGCCATAATGTAGCTCACAGAAAGGACACGTGTAAAAATAAACTCACACATAACTTAGTGTTCTGGGGCTTCCCTGGTGGTGTAGTGGTTAAGAATCCGTCTGCCAATGCAGGGGACACAGGTTCTAGCCCTGGTCCGGGAAGATCCCACATGCCACAGAGCAACTAAGCCCGTGCACCACAACTACTGAGGCTGCATGCCTAGAGCCCGTGCTCCACAAAAAGAGAAGTCACCACACTGAGAAACCCGCACAGCGCAACGAAGAGTAGACCTCACCGCAACTAGAGAAAGCCCACGCACAGCAATGAAGACCCAATGCAGCCAAAAGTAAATTAAATAAATTTAAAAAAATAACTTAGTATTCTTTCAGGAGTTTCTATTTTCTCTGAAAGTGAAATAACATTATAACCAGCTGACTGCCCCACGCCCCCCAATTTGCATGAGGACTGCCTGCTTCCCTCTGGAAAGGTATGTGGGTGTCATTTTACCTGAGTTAATTCAGTTTTGAAACTTTTACCTTTACCAGTGACTTGGCTTAGTACATTATGTAGGACTCTGTTTCAGAATAGCAGAGACCTACTTGAATTAACTAAAATATACTTAATTTATTATAAGGACTCCTGTGTGCATCCTGACATCCGAGGGCAAGATTGCAGCCAGGAGGTCCGGGGGCTGGAAACCCAAGCAATCAGAACCACAGGCGGCACAGTCGGGCTCAGTGTCAGCAGGCTCCTCGCTTCCCATCTCCTCTCCCCTCTTGGAATTCCTATTTTCTTCACCCCCAGGCACAAGGCAGAAGTTGCCACAGGTCCCACAGTTTACAACTCCACTCCAGGGACCTGCCCGAATTGAGACTCTCCCAGATTTAATTCCAAATTCCTAGGAGAGTCTGAATTGCCCAGTTTCGGTGTTCACTTCTGGCCTACTCTCCTCTGGTGGGGGGTTGGGGGGGTGGTTCATACAGTGTAATGAGGCTGCTGGGGCCCCACCCTGTGGTAAGGGGGCAAATATCCAAAAGGTATCTGTTGCTGACTTCTTCGATTACAATCTTTTCCCTCATTTCTATTGCTCCATGTCTCCTGGCAATGAACATAACTTCAGGATATTTTTTTCCCTACAGCCTGGAATCTTTGGGCAATTTATCTTTTTTTTTTTTTTTTTCGGTACGCGGGCCTCTCACTGCTGTAGCCTCTCCCGTTGCGGAGCACAGGCTCCGGACGCGCAGGCTCAGCGGCCACGGCTCACGGGCCCAGCCGCTCCGCGGCATGTGGGATCTTCCCAGACCGGGGCACGAACCCGTGTCCCCTGCATCGGCAGGCGGACTCTCAACCACTGGGCCACCAGGGAAGCCCTGGGCAATTTATCTTTGATAGTCTTCCATTGGATGTGTTGATCATCCTCCATTAACGTTTCCTGGCTCACAGTAAGCTCGGTCTGTGCATTCAGACTTTCGTGTGTTGTTGGCTTGTGACTGGCTGGTTTGGGGGTGGATTTGCTGGTGGGGTTATGTGAAGTGATAACCCCTCTGATTTCCTCTGTGCTCTGTGTTTGGGGTAGACAGGTACTTCTGGCCATGGGTTGAGTGAGGGTGAATCTCTGTGGCTCTTGGGCCTTTTCCTTTGGGGTGTATGTGTGTAGTTGACCCAGCAGTGGCAAGGCTGGCTCCCTGGTTATAGCTCTCCATCTAGTTAATTTCTGGTTATAGTTCTCCCACTTTTCCTTCTCTGTTCACAGTCACTCCAGAGTGGAAGCTGGGTTGTTGATCAGAAAAACAATGTGGCTGCGTGATTTCTCCCTTAATCTAGCTACCACTGCCACACCTCCTGAAGGAATAAGCCTCCAGCAGGGTATTCCCTGCATCTCCCTTAACTGCCCCCGCCCCTGCCCTCATCCCGCCAAGCTGAGACTTCTAAGCAGCACCTTCAGGGAGATCTCATTCTGTGCACTTCCTGTACCCTACACATAACAGAGATTAGGCAAGCTGTGAGGCAAACTTCTGTCTGCTCCTACGGTTCAGTTTAAATTGTAATGCGCTCCGCTGACAGTCCTCAGCATTTATAGTGTGAAATCGAGCTAATTCTCTAGTTTCTAGGCTTCTCCGGGAAAGTTAGCACTTAGTATGTGAAATTTTGCCTTGTTATCAAGTTAGAAGGAACAGCGATTGAGCCAACTTCAGACTGTTAGGTTAATCTTTACCAGTCCACCCTTGGACTGTGTCCCAGGAATAGGGAGGGATTAAGAAGAGATACAAACATTTGTTTCCATATATGATGTCACATCCTGGAGGCCAAGAATCCCCGCTTTTCGATCACAGTTGCACCAGCCCTGCTGCGGCCCCATCTGCAGCCAGCCGCTGAGATCTAGGCAGGCAGGGTTGCCACAAGACCGTCGCTGCCGACACTGGCCATCTCCAACTTGCGGAGATAGGGCCCGGCGAAGCGGGAGGGTCACGTAAGCGCCCTGGACCGGCACCACCGAGAGGAAACCTCCGGGCTTCCTAGAGCGGAGGGTGGGCTCCCGCCGTCCTTCCGGCTCGGCGCTGGCTGGGGGAGCCCGCCCTCCGGCGGGAGAGTGGACCGTTGTGCTAACCCTCCGCCGGGGTGATCCCGGCCTCGGAGGCGAGGTGGCTCGGCGCATTCGTGGTCTTGGCTGGCTTGAGAGCCTTGACCTGGAAGAGCCTGGCCGAAGAGGCCCGCGCCCCTGCCCGCGGTGGCGGGTTCGTTCGTCTTCCTCCGAAGGGCTTTCTGTGCTCGCCTTCTTCGTTGGCGGCTGGAGATGTTGGCGTCGCCTGCTTCCCGCCGCTCTGAGCGGGCGTGCGCCCAGCATCACCCACCGGTCCACTTGAGCATCTCTTTTTCCTGTTTTGACCCGCTGCCAAGCCTCCACCAGCATTTTGTGCTGTAGCCCCTCTCGGTCCAGGCGCCCCCTTTCCCTCCAGAGGAGACCTCTCTTGGTCATCGTGTCAAAGTGTCCAGGGTGAACTGAACTCAGCTTCGACTTGTACAGAGGTGACCCGGTCTTTGAAAGGGAGAATGAGAGAGTAGAGAGGGGGCGAGTGGAGACTCAGTAAAGCAGGGAAGTCAAGTGAAACCCGTCTGGGTTTGCTAACTGGCGCTTATGGAAGTTAGGCTCCTACCCCCTCCCACAGAGACTGGGAGACAGAGGCCCTATCTTCAGGAGTTGGGTGGAACAAGCACTATATTCTTTAGACAACCTTGAATTTTCTCAAGCAGACCCTCTAAGAGGGGGTAGGGTCATCCTAGGGATGTGGCCTTGAACTGTTAGAGATGATGTTAATGTCTTGTTCATGTCTTCATAGGCCAGGGTTTGAAGGCCTAGCAGAGAAGGGGCTCAGGGGAGCCTGGCAAGAGTCTGGTCAAGGACAGAATCTTTGTCACTGGTCAGGGTCACAGGACATTTTCAGTAAAAATTTTCTGTTCCAACCCAAGCAGTCACTGAGGCCAGGATTCTCCTCTAGCCGAGACTCAGTTCTGGATAATGTAGTGTTGTGGCATATTTTGAGAAGCCTTGTGCCTTGCCAGCAAGTGGATGGAGCAGTTATAACTCTGTGGGTGAGGGGAGGGGCCGGGCTGCCATGGAGTGGTAGGGCAGTCATTGTCCTAAGAGTTAAGGGAGCCCAGGGATGGTGGTGAGAGATGTGAAGGGGAGTAATGCACGTACGGGCTGCGAGAGAGGGGCAGTTTCCCTTGGAGCTCTTTTCTCCTTAGATCTGAGACTCTTCCTCTTCCCAAATCAGAGAGCAGTGCAGGAAGCCAGGGGACGGCAGCCATGCTTCAGACAGCGTGGTCCCAGGTGAGCCGGCTTCCTGACAGCTTTTCTTAGATCAGCTCTCAGAGAAGTCTATGCCAGACTCGGGCCTGACTTGGGTTCCCCTTTGCCAGGCAGCTGTGGATGTGTGTCTATGCGGGTGAGGGTGTGTTTGGGGAAAAGTGGTTTGAGGTGAGATGAGATTATCCCCAGTGGGAGTTACCTTTGTCTACAGAGAGGACATGATTTTCAGAAGATCCATTTAATTGCATGCGTTGGAAGCACTGCCAGTAAAATTTTCTGGGAGCTACAAATCCACATCAGTTTCTACAGATGAAGTCTACCAAGAGGCAGGTCTCCTGTGCCAGTAGTTTGCAACTGTCCTTGGAGGCCATGGAACTTAGAAGAATTTGGAAGACACCCTGGGGATGCTAGATGAGTAGGGCATGAATCTAGGAGGGGCAGGAGGAGGACTGCAAAACCGATGACATTAGGCAGTTCCGACAATTATTGGGGAAATAAAGGAGGACTGAGTAGTGCAGCAGAGGCTGTGGGGTGTGGAGCCAGAGAATTCTGTGTCATGTTTCCATGGTGTTTAAAATGCTTCCCAGCTCCCAGGAGAAACTGCACGGGTATTGGTTAATGGGCTTTTCTAGCTGTGTGGCCTCGGATTACTTCTAAACCTCTTTGGCTTCAGTTTCCTCAGTTGTAAAATGAGGAACGTAACAGTACCAGTCTCAGAAGTGAAAATGAAAAGTGATGATGCTTACAGAGCCTTAGCACAGTTTCTAGCACCTATTAAGCTCCCATAAATCTTAGCTATTATATAAAGACTATTTAAGTGACTAGTGCAAGGAAGTTTAATTAATGAATATGAATTGATTGCAACAAAGTAATACATTTGTTTAATGTATTTAAAAAAATATTAGTTCTTCCTTTTGGATTGCGGTTGCTGTCTAGATGATTCTGTTTGGTTTCAATATCTATTTATATGTATAGTTACAAAAGGGAGCTGGGCTGGAGCAATGTGCAGCAGATGCCTAAGTGCAGGAGACTGGTTACACGGTGCGTGAAAGGCCCCCATCATTGGGCATTTGAGACAGCAGAGGAAAGTCTCTGGATACTGTAGCACCTGTGGTCACAGAAGAGAAGCCATTCCTGTTACTGTGCAGGCCCTCTGTCATGTAGTTGAACTAATTGAAGATGCCTTTGTAATTAAAACCTTTCTGGGTACAAGCACTGAATTTCTCCAGGTTGGGCCTGGAACACACATCCGGGTATATGGTGGGAAAGGGCTCTAAGGCTAAATGTTAATAGCTGTTTCCCTACACTGTGTCACACATTGGAGCCCAAGCAGCACTTGTATCTCTATAAACAACACAAACTTGTAAGCACTTATTACGTGCCAGGCACTACTGTAAACACTTTGTCAGTCCATGAATTCATTTAATTATTATCCTTCAACAGCCCTTTGTGGTTGGTACCTCCATCATACCCATTTAACAATGAAACAGGCAAGGCAACTTGCTGCTGGTCCCACAGCTAGTAAGTGGTACAGCGGCCAGGTTTTTGGACCAGGTGCTCTATGCTCTCAACCCATACACATCTGGCGGTTGAAGTGATGGGCTCCACTCTTCCAATTTCCAATCCTCGCACATTGGTGTAGCCACAGAACCCAGGCCTCTTGGGCATATGTGGAGCAATGGTCCCCTCAGTACCTGGAAGGGCAACCAGAAGTAGTGAACGCCAGAGAACCCTGGGTAATTCCCAGGATTGAAACCATTCTGTGGCTTGAGCCAGCCGGCCTACATCCCCCGGAGGAGCTACCGAATGGGGGCGCTGCGGGACCCGAGCCTCCGGCCAGCAGCTCTGTCCTTTGCCATCTCCCAAAGTAGGGGCTGGACGGCTGCGGCTGCGATAGGGAACCACAGAGATGGGAAACTTCCCAGGTTCCTAGAGAGGAGGGGAGACGGTTACCGCACTTGCCGCTGAACCTGTTGGAAGCTTTCCCAGAGGCTGGCTGCAGTCCCATGCTTTCTCTTCGCTTGCACTGTGTGGGGTTAGTGGCTTCCTGGGATGCGGGTGCCGGTGTCCGGGTAACAGATTCCCTTTCCCCGGGTGTAGTACCGGGTTCTCCAAACCCTTTGCCTTTGTGGTGAGGGGGTAGCGGAATGGAAAGGGGCCGAGGCGGACAGAGGTATTTGCAGGGTGCGAGGCAGCATCACTTACCCGTACCTCTGTATTTTCCTTTCAGTGTCACATCTCAGGACCTGGAGGGCAGTGTGCGAAGCAGAGACGCCTGCCATGCTCCAGATCACCTGGCGCCCAGTGAGCGAGCATCCTTTCAGCCTCTGTGGCTCCCCTTCCCTGCCCTCTCACCCTTTTGATGTCAAAAGAGCAGGTGTCAGCTCTGCACCCAGATCCAGGTCCAGGCCTGTGGCTTCCGTTGTGCATCTGTCATTGTCGGGTGTGTTTGGGGGAGGGGGAGGAGTTAAGGGGAGTGGAGAAATGAGAATTCCCAAACTAAGACATAATCAAGATGGAAAAAACAAGTGAGTGTGGGGGATTGATTGGGATAGATTTGGCAGTTTGGGCTGAAAAATGGAAATGCACTAAAAAGTGGAAATCTGCATCACAGCATACAAGGAAGACCCTTTTCACTTCTGTCCACAAGATTGAAAAAGTCTTTGCTTGGATAAAGCAATTCTAGTAGTGTTTTTGTAGAATCCCAGGGCTCACCTCTCTGCTTCCCATCTCTCAGGAATTGCTGTCCTTCATTGCCTCATACCCAGTATCTTGAAAACCATTGTTTTATGTAACTTGTCTTATTTTGGTTCAGGCAGGAGGATAAATCTGTTCCCTTTGACTCCATCTAGATAAGAAGTGCACGTTTTTCCTCAGCATTTAAAAAACATGACTCCTTTTACTTTGCCATCTCGACTCCCAAGTCTTCATGTGTGTGTTGTTTTCCTTCTCTGAAAGCCTTTAGGATCTTTTTTTAAGTCTCTTTTTCTGAGGCTTCTCAGTGATGTGCTTTTGTGTAGGTATTTTTCATTCATTCCCTATATACTCTGGGGGTCCTCTCTCCTCCCTGGTGCTTTGAAACAGAATGTGTTACCAAGTTATAAATCAACTATACTTCAATCAGAAAACAAAAAAAAAAAAACCCAAAACAAAAAACAAACTTCCTTTTAAATAAATAAAAACTCAAAGAAAAAAGAATATTTTACCAAGTTACAAAAAAGCAGTTCACACTTTAAAAATATCCAGAGCTCATCCTTTGTTCCGTGGTGTGAATCAGGCTCCTTTTTGTTTGCTTCCTCCCGCACCAGCAGTTAAGATTCAGCTTTCCCTTCTCTTCTGTGTCAGTTACCATTTATCCTTTCTCTGCCTTTCAAAATTCTGTTAATACCTCTAGTCTGATTTGACTCTTCTCCTGTTGGGCCTTTGTGTTCCAGTGACCTTAGCGGGATTAGGGAGGGAGTAGAGATCAGTACAAAAGTTCTGTGGGCTGTGTTTATACAGATTTCCCCTGTGCATGTTCACACAAAACCCACGTAGGGGAGAGGAGCCAGAGGGACCCATAGGCACACGGAGCAGGACACAGCAGAGTCGACACAGAGATCAGCAGGTGAAGGAAGGGCTGTTCGTTGGGGATGACCACAAGGGATGCAGTGAGTCTAGGGCTCCCCTATTGATGAGGGCAATGCTGGCTGAGGGCTGGCCCCTGCGGAGAGGGGTGTAGGGGGCTTGAGCACTGGACAGCTGTCCTTGGCAATAACACCAGCCCCAGTGAGTCTCTGCCCTTTACTTAGGCTCCTCTGCCCTCACACAGGGCTGGAGCAAGAACCTCTTGTTTCAGGAGCCAGTGACCTTTGAGGATGTGACTGTGTACTTCACCCAGAATGAATGGGTCATCCTGGATCCTGTGCAGAGGGCCTTGTACAGGGAGGTGATGCTGGAGAATTATGCAAATGTGACTTCCCTGGGTGAGATATCTTTTCTCCCTGCTCTTCTCTGCCTCTGCCCTTTGAGCATCCTGCCTTCTTTCTTCCTTTGACTTTGTGGGGTCTCTAATAACCCTTGTGGGCAGTTGCTCTGGAGGCTGAGCTCCCCAGAGGCTACTGGGTTGGGAGAGCCCTGGGTTCCCAGGTTTTGAAATCACTGTCCTCTAACCCTGGGAGGGACTCTGCCCCATGCATGGAGGGAAATGAAGAGCTGTCAGGAGCTCACCAGAGCCTTTGCCTCCGTCTTCAAGTTCTCTGAATATTTGGAACTTGAGTAGAGGATTATTCCAAGACTCTGTCCTGCTTTGTGGGAATTTTCTGTCCTCTAAGATGCACAGGCTGACTTCACTTTGTTTCTCCTCACCTGGCTCACTGGAGAAAAAGAGGGCTGAGAGGTGACCTTGCTGCATGATTCCCTCTACCTTTGTTTTCCTGTTTCTTTCTCCCTGGGCAGCTTTTTCGTTCACCAGACCTGTTCTGGTCTCTCAGCTGGAGTGAGGGGAACTGCCATGGGGCCTCGATCCCTGGGAACCCGTGGGCAGGGAGGCCCTCAGAGGAGTCTGTCCAGGTGAGTATGAGACCCTACCTTTTTTGTGTAGCCTGCTTTCTTGTTTTCACATTTCAATATGCACAGTGTTTCTTCTCTTGTGAGACTGTTTTCATTCCTCTGGAATCGTTACATGTGGTGTTCTGCATTTATAGTGGTTGCCTCCCTCAAGTGAGGAAGGGCCCTTCTCTTCCAAGAAGGGTGTGGCTGCAAGATTTCTTTGCGTGTTCACATTTGCCTCTCCACCTCACTGCCAAGGGACACTGTCTGAGCAGCTCTTATCATCCCTGTCATGTGGAAACATTTTATTTTTCCATCAGTTTGTTTTTGCAAAGATGAGGATGTCAGCCACCTTATGAGGAAAATAGACTTCTGGGGGCCTGTCTGGCAATCTACGTATGCATAGGGTACATTATTTGTATGGGAAATTGAAGTATGTGTTCCCAAACACTAACTTAACAAATATTAAAAATTTATTTGTATAATGGAAATTTTCACACATATGTAGACACCAGCCAAATGCACCCAGTGTACCCCTCACCTCAACAGTCCACCTATATCCTGCCGTTCTTGTTTCATCTTCCCTCCATGGACACTTAAAAATATATGGATACCTCCCTGGTGATCCAGTGGGTAAGACTCCACACTCCCAATGCAGGGGGCCTCGGTTAGACCCCTGGTCGGGGAACTAGATCCCACATGCATGCCGCAATTAAGAGTCCGCATGCCGCAACTAAGAAGTCTGCATGACGCAATGAAGATCCCCCGTGCCGCAACTAAGACCCAGTGCTGCCTAAATAAATAAATATTAAAAATATATATATATATATGTATTTTTTAATAGATGAACTTTTGAAGCAAAACTTGTAAATGAAAGGTGAATGGCTTCCTCATTTTGAGAGGTATTGATATGAGAATTAGAAATAACAACATAGTATATATATATATATATGTATATATATATATATATTTTGCCTTTGTTATTCTGCTTCACCCATTCTCTGCCTGTTAAAATTTCCTGTGCTCTTCAGACTCTTTACAGAAAATGTCCATTAATAATGCACATCGCAGGACTTCCCTCGTGGTCCAGTGGCTAAGACTCCGTGCTCCCAATGCAGGGGGCCTGGGTTTGATCCTTGCTCAGGGAACTAGATCCCACATGCCACAACTAAGAGTTTGCATGCCACAACTAAACATCCCGCATGCTGCAACTAAAAGATCTCGCATGCCGCAACCAAGATCCCGCGTGCCACAACTAAGACCCGGTGCTGCCAAATAAATATTAAAAAAAAATAATGCACATCGCTCCCCACCGCCTCCCCGCTCCAGCCTTGTGTGCTTTTCTGGATATGACCCCAAGACTTCAGGTTGTCTGGGTTAAAAAATATTTTCTAAACAGTTTGCTTGTAAACACATGAGGTTTTTCTCTGGCCCAGTGCTGATGATTATATTAGTTTTTCTTTTTTAGTTTAGGGTTTCACATTCCATATTGTTGTGTTAGACTGTATGTGCATCCTGTATAGAGTTTTAGGAAAAAGGACAACGATCGTTACGTGGTTGTCTCTAGAACTGATGTCCATCCTTGGAAGGGTTCTTCACATGTCCAGTGCTCTTTTCTTTTAGAGGCAAGCCTGCACGTCTTCCCCTTCCTTCTGTGGTGTTTGCCCTGCGTGGTCCCCTCAGCCACTGCATAGGAGCCTGCTGCTTTACTAGAGCCAACTTGATGACAGAGGTTGGGTCTCTCTCAAAGATTATGACATGGATAACATTTTAAAAAATAAGCAGCTCTTAAGGAATTTCAGCCCGTGGGACCTTTTGTGGGACTTGAGCTGTTCGACTGCCCCTTCTTCTCCACTCTCAGTGGTCTCTCACCTTGGGCTCTCCATTCATCACTTCTTTACATCTGCACTGATCCATCCGATCCACTTGGGAGACAGCAATTGGTCCTTCTGCCCTAGTGAACAGACTCTGCTGTTTTCCAGTCTTCACGCTCTTTACGGGAATGCTCCTGGCCTTGCTGGCCTCCCTGGCCTCTTTCACAGAGTTCCACTTGTGGGGCTCTGCTGTGTGGTGGTCTTTGATCATTTGGTGTACATATTGGAAAATATCCCCTTACTCAGGGCAAATCAGAACCACTTGAACCTATTCCCTCTTTAGCATAAGTATTTTCTTTTTGTGATATTGGGGGCTGACACTTGTATTTTCTTTTTATGATATCAGGCGGGGAGACCAGAAATGACAAGGAAGAATCAATGCCAAAAGAACACATTTCCAAAGAAGCAGAGTCCCACGGACTGACATTAGGAGGTCTGCCAGGGAATGTTCCCCAGCACCTTGGCTTCAGGAGCCACCTAGAACAGCACAGCCACGGGATGGTGAAGAGGACAAAGTCAAAGAGGAGAGATTTCACAGATGGGTCAACCAGGCATCAGGAGGCCTGTGCTGTGGAGAGCGGGGAGAAGTGTGAGAAACTGGGAAAATACATTAGTGTTAGCACACAACTCACTACAAATCAGACAATTTCTAGCGGTCAGCTATCTTATAAGTGTGGAAAATGTGACAGATGCTTCATTCGGATGGCAGACTTCCACAGACATCAGAGATGTCACACTGGTGAAAAGTCTTTTGAATGCAAAGAATGCGGAAAATACTTCAGATATAATTCCTTACTTATCCGGCATCAGGTAATCCACACTGGGAAGAAACCATTTAAATGCAAAGAATGTGGGAAAGGTCTCAGTTCAGACATGGCCTTGATTCAGCATCAGAGAATCCACACTAGAGAAAAGCCTTATGAGTGTCGGGAGTGCGGCAAGGCCTTCAGCTGCAGCCCCGTCTTCCTCCAGCACCAGAGGTTCCACACTGGAGAGAAGCTCCATGAGTGCGACGAATGTTGGAAAACTTCCAGCTGTTAGCTCAAGTTTCATCCTCCATCAGCGAATGCATACTGGGGAGAAACCCTGTGAATGTAAGGAGTGTGGGAAATGATTAAGCTCCAACACAGCCCTGACTCAGCATCAGCGGATCCACACTGGGGAGAAACCTTTTAAATGTAAGGAGTGCGGGAAGGCGTTCAATCAGAAAATCACCCTGGTTCAGCTTGAGCATGGCCGCACTGGTGAGAAACCTTATGAGTGTAAGGTGTGTGAGAAAACCTTTAGCTGGTGTGGAAGGTTCATCCTGCATCAGAAACTCCACGTGCAGAAGACATCTGTCCAAGAGTAGCACTCTCCACAGCTAGGCTCACAGTGCCTCTTCTTGTTTCTCCCCATCTTCATGCCTTTGATCAGTGTCATCACTGCATTTTCTGAACTGTGCTAATTCTATTTATTTATTTATTTATTTATTTATTTATTTATTTATGGCTGCATGGGGTCTTAATTGCAGCATGCAGGATCTTTCGTTGTGTCGCACCAGCTTCTCTCTAGTTGTGGCGTGGGCTCCAGAGTGTGCGGGCTCATTAGTTGTAGCTCACAGGCTTAGTTGCCCTGTGGCATGTGGGATCTTTGTTCCCTGACCAGGGATCGAACCCGCTTCCCCTGCGTTGGAAGGTGGATTCCTAACCACTGGACCACCAGGGAAGTCCCTAACTGTGCTAATTCTTAAACATATGCTGCTTCTCTCTGCATAACTGCAACGCGTGCTCCTCTGGCCTGTCCCACTAAGATGTTTAATTCAGACTCTCAGCTTGCATCATGAAACTTTCCTCAGGTTCTCTTAACCCTTGTTTCCCCAAGATGAACTCTCTTTACAGTTAGAAAAGACAAGAAACAAACCCCCAAACTTAAAAACATCAAAGGAAGGTTTTCAGATTGAAAGGATACACCAAGTGCCCAGCAAGATGGATTTGGGGGAAACCTACATCAAAAACCATCACTGTGAATGATCAAAGCACCAGGTTTAAAGAGAAGATGTTAAAACGTTTCTAGAGAGGGAAAACAAAAGATCAGGAGTAAGAATAGCATTGGATTTCTCAACAGCAACCTTGACAGTTAGATGACAATGGTGTATGCCTTTGACATTCTAAGGGAAATGATTTCCACCAGAATTTTATACCCTCAAGTGTGGGCATAGAATAAAGACATTTCAGACCTTGTACCTCTTAAAATTTTATCTCCCCTGCATCCTTTCTCAGATGTGCAACCCTAAACAAGGGTTAAGAAAAGGCAAGCTCTGTGGACCCTCTATTAAAATCTGTATATTGGAAATCTCTTAAACACAAAAACAGAGGGGCCCTGTCTGTGTGGAGCCATCTGCATCTTGGAAGGACAGTCCTAATAGGGTGCAGACTTCCAGAGACCTACCTTGGGTACAGTGCCCACCCTCACTACTTCTGACTCTGCAGTGACTCTTTGCTACTCAGTTGTAGTCTATGCCTTTGCAAAAATGGGGTGTTTGTACCCTTTGAATGAGATGCAAGGCCCTATTTGTCTTAAATTTGACCATCTCATTACTGTTCCAAGTGACCACCCATCAGCAAACATTCCCTTGCAATTTCATCTGGTTATTTTTTATGATCTGGAAGAAGCCACCATTATTTTCTGTTACCTGCGGTTACAAGAGAAGTAAATATGTTCTGTTGTAGCATCCACTCGTGCAGACAGCTTGACTTTGCCCACTGCAGGAAGTGGAGGGCAGTGGTTAATCATTCGGAGCCAGGCCAACTTTGGTATGAACCCAGGCGTGTGACCTTGGTTAAGTTACGGAAACTGCGCTAATTTCCTTATCTGTAAAATAGGGATGACCGTCTACCTCACAGGATCGTGCTGAGGATTAACTGCATTAATACACATAGAAGTAGTTAGAACAGTGACTGGAGCGTAATAAACAAAAGTGTTATTATCATAATGTTGTTGATAAGTTTTGACTTATGTATATACCAGTGAAACAATCACCACAATCACGATAATAAACATAGCCATAACACCCGAAACTTCTCTTATGCCCGTTTGTAATTCCTCCCTCTTGGCTCTCCCCAAGTAAACACTGATCTGCTTTCTGTCACTGTGGGGGTTTTTTGTTCCTGTTTTTTGTTTTGTCTGTGCCTTGCGGCTTGTGGGATCTTAGTTCCACGACCAGGGATTGAACTTGGGCCCTTGGCAGTGAAAGCATGGAGTCCTAACCACCAGACATCCAGGGAATTCCTTCTGTCACTTTGGATTAGCTTTCCTTTTCTAGGATTTTATACAAATGTTAACACCTTGTATGTATTCTTTTTGGTCTGGTGTCTTTCTCAGCATATTTTTTTTTTTTTTTTTTTTGGCCAAATCCTAACCACTAGACCTTAAGGGAACTCCACTCAGTATAATTATTTTGAGATTCATCCATGTTGCATAATATCAGTGGTTCATTCCTTCCTATTGCTGAGTAGTATTCTACTATTGATATACCACCATCTATTTGTCTGTTCACCTCTTGATGGGCGTTTGGGTTATTTCCAGTTTTGGGCTATTACAAATAAAGCTGCTGTGAACATTTGTGTTCAAGTCTTTGTAAGGATGTACACTTTTATTTCTCTTAGGTAAACACCAGAAGTGGAACGGCTGAGTCATAAGGTATGTGTATATTTAACTTTTTAAGTATCTTCAGATTGTTTTACCAAGAAGTTGTGCCACTTTACCTTCCTACCAGCATTGTGTGAGAGTTCCATTTCTAATACATCTTTGCCTACACTTGAGATTGTTAGCATTTTTAATTTTAGCTATTATAATAAGTGTGTAATGCTATCTCATTAAGGTTTTAATTTGCTTTCCTTAATGACTATTGATGTTGAGCATGTTTTCATGTGCTTATTTGCCTTCCATTTTGTCTTCTTTGGTAAAGTCTCTGTTTATATGTTTTGCCTATGTTTTTACTGGCTTTTCTTTTTATTGATCTTTGAGAGGTTTTTATATATTATAGATACAGGTCCTTTTTCATATATGTGATTTCCAAACATTTTCTTCCAGCCTGTGGTCTGTCTTTTCATTCTCTTAACAATATCTTTTGAAGAGCAGAAGCTTTTGATATTGATGAGGTCTAATTTACCAGTTTGTTCCTTTATGGATTGTGCTTTTAGTGGCATTTTTAAGAAATCTTTGCCTTGCCCAATTTTACAAAGGCTTTTTCCTATTTTTCCTTCTAGGAGTTTTATAGTTTTAAATTTTACATTTAGTTCTGTCATCTATTTTCAATTAAACTTTGTATAGGGCATGAGGTATGGATCCAAGTTCCTTCCTCCCTCTCTCTCACGCTCCCTTCCTTTCCAGCACCATTGTCCATATATGTGTGGGTCTAGTTCTAGATTCTGTTTTGTTCCTGTTTGTTGATCTGTTTGTCCATCTTGTTGCCATTAACACACTGCATTAATTACTATAGTTTTTCTAAGTATCAAAGTCATACATTGTTAGTCCTCCTACTTTGTTTTCTGTTGTTTTGGCATTTCCAGGTCCTTTGCATTTCCATATGAATGTTAGAATCAGTTTGTCAATTTCTACAAAATATATCCTGGGATTTTGATTGAGATTGTATTGAATCTATAGATCAATTTTGGTATAATTGACATCTTAATTATATAGACTCTTTTGATTTGTGAACATGGTAAATCTCTCCATTTATTTAGATTTTTATTAATTTCAACAATATCTTGTAATTTTTACTGTATAGTAAGTAACTCCTGGGATAGAGTCATGTATACAGATATCTAGGGTCATTCTGTCTTCTAGCAGTGGGAGGCCAATTTCCCCTTTTAGCTCTGAAGTGCTTGGTGAGTAGGAACCATATATATGGAACTGTGTTCAGTAGACCTATCAGTGGTCAAAGAAAAAGTCTGTTCATGTTGGCAACCACACTGGCAAGAAGTGGTCACTAAAGTAAGGCTACTGTTGACCCATTGATTTTCAGAAGCATCGTCACTGTAGTGAGGCATTTGCTAATTAGCTGTTGTCCAGTGGGTAGGACTGTCATTGATTGGCTAGCTTTCAAGGGCATTTGTCACTGATTGGCTCATGTTCTGAAGATTGGGGCTGCCATTGATTTGATAACTCTCAAGCATAGTTGCAGGGGTCACCAAAGTGAGACTGTCACTGTCATTGGCTGTCTTAAGGGCAATTACTCGTTCGTGGCTTGGAACTTTGGTCAAAGAACAGTCTTTTCGTTTCTTGAATCTGAAAAACAGTCCTTTTAATGTTTCAATTCTCAGCCGCCGCTCCCCCCCACTTCCTTTCCTCAGACAAACCTGCCGGAGAGACTGTGAGGGATTATCCAGATCTTCATTTGTGGAGGTATGATTGTTTTTTTCAGCCAGTGTTGAAATTTAAGTTACTTGCCAGTTAACTAGGCGGAATAGCTGTCAACTACAGAATTGTTGTACTCTATTGAAAAAAGCTAAACACAGGACATTTAGGGCATCCTGCCAAAGTCAATACAGGACAAAATCATTTAATATAGGACTTGTATATACAGGATGCCTGGCAACCTTAGTCACTGTTATTTTGGTTGTTAAATGAATCTGCCCTAAAAGGTCCCACACACGCCTAGGTCCTAGGAAGGGAGAGGGCCTTAAAAAGGTAGATGGGGGCTTCCCTGGTGGCGCAGTGGTTGAGAGTCCGCCTGCCGATGCAGGGGACACGGGTTCATGCCCCGGTGCGGGAAGATCCCACATGCCGCGGAGCGGCTGGGCCCGTGAGCCATGGCCGGTGAGCCTACGCGTCCGGAGCCTGTGCTCCGCAACGGGAAAGGCCACAACAGTGAGAGGCCCGCGTACCGAGAAAAAAAAAAAAAAGGTAGATGGGAACCATGGTTCTCCTAACGGCTGCCCAGCCTAGAACCCAAGCAGGATGCCTGGCGTGGGCCTCTAGGAGATGACACAACAGAAGCCATTCTCCCCACACCTGCACAGCCCAGGCTCCAGGTGACCCAGGGAATAAAGGCGGCCGACAGCTGATGGGGCAGTCGGTTAACTGGGGCCCCACCTAGGTCTAGAGGCCGAGATCTGAATAGAGCAAGGTGGCATCAGCGCCCTCACAGCCCGCCCTCAGTCGGCTCAGCGGTTGAAGCACAGGGGCGGAGGCACCCGCCGCTAGCGCAGCGGTGCGGCGCCCGCAAACGACGTCACGGGCAAGAGCCCGCCCTTATTCCCGCCCCCTAAGGTCACGTGAGGCCGCGCCGCGGGGACCACAGAGATGGGCCGCTTCCGGACGGCCTAGAGGGGCGTTCGACGCCCGTGCTCGGTTCCGTATCGGCATTCGGAGACTCACCTCTTGGGGTTTTGAGGAGAACAGGCTTGGTTCAGGCGAGTTCTTCCTGCTAGTCTCGTCCGGCGCCAGCTTCCTCGCTTTCCTTAGCGATTCGTCAGCACCCCGCCCCTGAACTCGCCTCTCTGACCCGGTGCTCGGGTGTTTGGGCCTCGCAGAAGCCGCCGAGGTGGCTGCGGGGCCTCCTAGAGCCCTGGTCAAGTCCCTTGCCCACCGAGGCGTGATCCTCTTTTTTGTCCTAAAGAAGTTGGCCCAACTGCCTCCCGTGCCCGGTACCGAAGTTTTTGATATTTGGGGTCTCCTGCTTCCTTGGGTGGAGAACCCGTTGGGGTCTCCTGTCATCATCACCCACTGGAACACTTGAGTATTTTAGCTCAATCCAGATCCAGCTACCCCTGTCTCCCTTCTCCAAAGGCACCCTTTTTGGGGTCAATGTCATGGTCCCTCTAAGCGCTTTTTTAGGTTTTTGTTTGTTCAGACCTAGCACTGTAGGGACGGGTTTCGTCTTGAATCCCTAGGTCCGCTCAATGTGAAAGGGCCCCGGAACTCTCTTGGGCAGAGCAGGCAGGTGGTGGATTGTCCCGAGGACCAGGCAGTGCAATTTATGAGGGTTTGGGGCGATCAGCCAGAGCAGGGCTGATAGAGCCTCCTGCCAGTGCTCGAAAGGAAAAGACGGAAGACTGTAGGCGGCTGTGGGTGACGTAGCACAGGGACTATTGCACTCATGGCTCTTCTTCTCTTAGCTTTTAAGGTTCTTGCTCTTCCAAACCCAGAAGACAGTGCACGGAGCCAGGGAACATCAGCCATGCTCCAAACCACTTGGCCTCAGGTGAGCTGAGCTTCTTTTCAGTCTTTTAAAAATCACATTAGCTATCAGGTAATCAGGAAAGGACCAAGAAGGCCTAACTTGGCCAGGCTATGGTTTCCCTCTTGAGTCCATCCCAAGGGCTATGGTTGTAAATACGTGGTGGAGGAAATAAGAGTCTTGTGTGTACAGAGTGATGAGTTTGGATGAATAGGTTTAAGTGGAAAAAAGGGGACCCAAGCCAAGAAATTCCCCCTGAATGTGGAAATGCAGATCATGTTCTACAAATAAAAGTTGCCAGCACAGATATAGGAAACAGCCTTACCAAAGGGGAAATGAGTTGGGGGTGGGGGATAAATTAGGAATGTGGGATTTAAAAAAAAAAAGGTTGCCTGCCGAGATCAGAGAAATTCTTTTTTTTTTTAATTAATAAATAAATAATTTATTTTTGGCTGCATTGGGTCATCGTTGCTGTGTGCGGGCTTCTTTAGTTGCGTCGAGTGGGGGCTACTCTTCGTTGTGGTGCGTGGGCTTCTCATTGCGGTGGCTTCTCTTGTTGCGAAGCGTGGGCTCTAAGTGCGCGGGCTTCAGTAATTGTGGCACGTGGGCTCAGTAGTTGTGGCTCACAGGCTCTAGAGCGCAGGCTCAGTAGTTGTGGCGCACGGGCTCAGCTGCTCCACGACATGTGGGATCTTCCCGGACCAGGGCTTGAACCCGTGTTCCCTGCATTGGCAGGCGGATTCTTAAGCACTGTGCCACCAGGGAAGCCCCAGAGAAATTCTTTATTGAAGAGATTGCTCCACAAGTAGTAGATGTATCCCAGAGAGACCAGCATTGTTTTTTCCATATGTGCTTTCTAAATGCTAGGTGCATAGTACGGAATAATGCAGACAGGTTCCCTTTTCTCATGGAGGGTACTTTTACCAAAAACAAATAAGTTACCATAATTACCTATTGCTAAAGTACAGTGCTTCCTAAAAGTGTGGTCCATAGGTGGGCAGCATCAGGATCACCTGGGTGCTCATTAGAATTGCAAATTGTTAGTCCCACTCTAGACTTGGAGTCAGATTGGTGAGGAGGGTAGGGTAAGTGGGGTCAGGAATCTGTTGTAACAAGCTCTCCAGGTGATTCTTACGCACCTTCTCAAATTTGAGAAGCCCCAAAGAAGCTACCTTTGAAGGCAGTGGTCAGGGAAGCCCTCATGGAAGTGGTCACATGACGTTGAGACCTCAAGGATGAGGTAGAAATAGTCTTGGAAACTACTGGAGAAAGAAGTGAAGAAGAACTTTCCAGAGAGGACAGCAAATGCATCGGCCCTGGGCTGGGAGAGAAAGCTGGGTGTACTCTGGAGACAGGGAGAGGTCAGAGGAAGTAGTTCATTGTGAGGTGGGACAGCTAGGCACATGGCTTGGAGATCACTGTGAAGATTTTGGTTTCTATTCTGGGTTCAGTAGGAAGACACTAAAGGATTTTAAGCAGAGGAGTTGAAAGGGATGGATTTATATATTAAAAAGGTTTTCAGCCTGTAGTGGTGCACTGGTTGCAGAAGAGTGTGAGTCAGGATGCTATTTGCAGTCTAGGTAAGAGATTAAGTATTGCTCTCCCTGCCCATTTCCCTTTCTTTTTTAGTAGACTTTATTTTTTTAGAGAAGTTTTAGGTTCATAGCAAAATTGAGCAAAAAGCACACAGTCCCCATATGCTTCCTGGCTCCACACATGCAGAGCCTCCATCATTATCAGAGTGGTACATTAGTTACAATTGATGATCCTACATTGACACATCATAGTCACATAAAGTCCGTAGCTTGCATTAGGGTTCACTCTTTTTTTTAGTAGATTTAGTTTATTTATTTAATTTATTCTTTGGCTGCGTTGGGTCTTCATTGCTGCACGCGGGCTTTCTCTAGTTGCAGCGAGCGGGGGCTACTCTTTGTTGCAGTGCGAGGCCTTCTCATTGCAGTGGCTTCTCTTGTTTTGGAGCACAGGCTGTAGGAGCACAAGCTTCAGTAGTTGTGGCACACGGCCTTCAGTAGTTGTGGCTCGTGGGCTCTAGAGTGCAGGCTCAGTGGTTGTGGCGCACGGGCTTAGTTGCTCCACGGCATGCGAGATCTTCCTGGCCAGGGCTCGAACCCATGTCCCCTACTATTATTGTAGTATCATACAGAGCCTCTTCAAAGGCTCTAAAAATCCTCTGTGTTCTGCCCTCCTTTCCTGGCAACTATTGATCTTTTTGCCTTTTCCAGAATGTTGTGTAGTTGGTATCATACCTTTTCATTTTGGTTTTATTCATTTAGCAGTATTCATTTAAGGTCTTGTGTGACTTTTCATGGCTTGATAGCTTATTTCGTTTTAGTGCTGAGTAATATTCCATTGACTGATTGTACCACAGTTTATTTCTCCATTCACCTACTGAAGGACATCTTGGTTGCTTCCAAGTTTTGGCAATTATGAATAAAGCTGCTATAAACATCCTTGTGCAGGTTTTTGTGTGGACGTAAGTTTTCAACTCATTGGGAAGATACCGAGGAGCATGATTGCTGGATCATGTGGTAAGAGTATGTTTAGTTTTGTAAGTAGCTGTTAAACGTCTTCCAGAGTGGCCACACCAGTTTGTATTCCTGCCAGCAATGAATGAGCGTTTATGTTGCTCCACATCCTTGTCAGCATTTGGTATTGTCAGTGTCTTGGATTTTGGCCATTCTAATAGATGTGTAGTGGTATCTCATTGATTTAATTTGCATTTGCCTGAAGACATATGTTGTAGAGCAGGGGTCCCCAACCCTGAGGCCAAGGACCGGTACTGGACTGGTCCTGTTAGGAACCAGGCTGCACAGCAGAAGGTAAGCGGCGATCAAGCGAAGCTTCATCGGCCGCTCCCCATCGCTCACATTACCGCCTGAACCACCCCCAACACCCCCGTCCAGTCCGTGGAAAAATTGTCTTCCACGAAGCTGGTCCCTGGTTAGGGGCTGCTGTTGTATAGCATCTTTTCATATACCTGTTTGCCATCTGTATAACTTCTTTGGTGAGGTATCTGTTCAGGTCTTTTGCCCATTTTTTGAATCGGGTTGTTCATTTTCTTATCGAGTTTTAAGAGTTTTCTATATACTTGGGATAATAGTCCTTTATTATGTCTTTTAAAATATTTTCTCACTATCTATGGCTTGTAGTCTCGTTTTCTTGAAGTATTGTCCTTTTAAGGTAGGGTTTAATTCCCCCTCATCATTTCTTTCAAAAATGTATTTCCTTCAAAACCTTCTCAGCTAGTCTTTCACACTTACTTTTTTCAGATTACTCAAAATGATCCCCTACCCCTGTATAAATCTCATTGAGTTTTTGGTGGGGGAGTGGATTGTTTTGAATTCCTAGGCAAAATTGGGGTAATTGACTTTACAAGTTTGATTCTTCCCATTCAGAAACACTGTATGTTTCAATTTATTCAGTTCCTCTTTTATTTATTTTAATAAACATTTAGTTATCTTGTCTTGGTTTTGCAGGTTTTTGTTAGGTTGGTTCTTAGCTATTTTCATATGAATGGCATCTTATTTTCTCTTTTTTCGTCTTCTAATTGTTTATGGTGGTATTTAGGAAAGGTAATCTTTTTTGTTCACTTATCCTATATCTAGCTAACTTAATGAATTATTTTGTCAGTTTTAAATGTTTTTTGTTTATTCTCCTGCGTCTTGGATATTTTTTAGGCAGATAGCTATTTCATCTGCAAGCAAAGATGTTTATGTTTCTTTCCTATATTTATGTTCCTCCTCCAGTCTTTCACAGAAAGTAGAACCTCAGTGCCTGGTAAATTATCAACTTTAATGGATGTGCTCTGGCACTTCACTGTTAAGGTGGTATTTGCTGTTGTTTTCTGACCTTCTTCATAAGTATAAAAATTTTTATTGGTGATCAAACCATTTTTGAAATTAATTCTTTCAGCAAATTCATATTAATCATCTTGCATCTGCCAGGCAAATGTACTGTGTGCTAGTAAACCAATAATGAACAAAACAGAATCCTTGCCTCATGACTTACCACCTGGTGGGGGGAGATAGACAATAAAAGTATAATTTGTCAGATGATGAAAAATACTGTGGAGAAAATTAAAATAAGTTGAGGTACATAGGGACCATCCATAGGAGGAAGAAGAATGTATCAACAACCTAACTGTCTTGAAAAAGTAAGTTCTCCTTTAATAATAGGCATTTTTTTGACTCATGATACCTGGGGTTATTTGACAGCAGATGGGAAGAACAATTTGGGGAGGAAGATGGTACTGGGTGGAGAAAGTTGTGAGAACAGCTCTGAAGATGTGAGCGAGTGAGGTTTGACTTGCTGCACGCGGAGGTGAACTTTGGTTTACCTGTGAGCCTGTGGTCGCTGTCGTCAGAAGCCCTTTAATGCCTTGTTGTTGAAGCAGTGATTACTCACAGGACATCATGGTTCTATCTGATGTTTGGATTTGGGGCTCAAGCTATTTGGGGGGCCCTTTGAGCCTCGTCATTGCCCAGCTTAAGGGTCAACTCTCCCTTTGAGAAGTTTCTAAATTTGTTCTTCTCTCAACGTTTCCTTTTGAACTGAGTTCCTTAGTTTTTGTTTAAAAAGGACCCCCTAAGAAAGACCTGAGTGTAGTGCCAGTAGAGTGGCTGGGAGCAGTTTAAGTTGCCAGCATTTATGCTTGGGGTATGTTTCTTCCCTGCTTCCCCCAGGAGCAGTTGTGAGAGCATTCCCTTCTCCCTGTCCCCTCTGCTGACTCCATTGCACAGGCTGCCAGGAGAGACTGGGACACTCAAAGAGTAAGGGGCTTAGCTGAGCCCCTGTGGGTAGGTGTCTTCCTTTCCATTGGACTGCATAGGGTGGTGAGAATCTCCTAGGAGACGGAATCATCTGTGGGGTCATGAAGGTGAGAAGGTGCAGAAGGCAGGAAACCCCTCCAGGCTGAGCCCAGTCTCTGTGGTCTGCACTGTGCTGTCTATAGAAGCAGAGAAGGTAGCCAGTGGACACAGAAACTGCTCCTACATCTCCTGGAAGATGCAGAGGCTCTGGCTCCTAGGATGGTGTGTGTGGTTTTGAAATAGCTAGCTGATCCCTCAGTGTAGATTGGGGGAGGGGCCCCACGTGGCCTGGAGGGAGCACAGTAAAGATGGCTTGATAGGTAATTTTGGAAGTTGGGTTTGAAAAGATGTTCTCCAAAGATGGGGCAACACCAGGTTATGATGAGGTTCAGGGGTTAGCTATGTGTTCGGAGAAGTTCATGAGCCCCATGTCGGAGGCAGCATGCTATGTGGGAAGAGCCCAGGTTTGCTGTTTGACAGGTTTGGGTTGAAGTCCCAGCTGTGTCACTTCCTGGCTGTGTGATCTTGGGCAAAGTAATGAATTTTTCTGAATCTTAGTTTCATCCTTTGAAAAATGGGAGTAACAACTCTGACTTCATATATATGTTGTAAAGAGTAAATGAAAGACACGATTTTTTTGATGTGGACCATTTTTAAAGTCTTTATTGAATTTGTTACAATATTGCTTCTGTTTTATGTTTTTGGTTTTTTGGCCACGAGGCTTGTTGGATTTTAGCTCCCTGACCAGGGATTGAACCCGCACTCACTGCGTTGGAAGGCGAAGTCTTAACCACTAGACCACCAGGGAAGTCCCAAAGACAAGATTTAAAAGTACCCACCCAATGGGGCTTCCTGGTGGCGCAGTGATTAAGAATCCGCCTGCCAGTGCAGGGGACACGGGTTCGAGCCCTGGTCCGGGAAGATCCCACATGCCGCGGAGTACCTAAGCCCATGCGCCACAACTACTGAGCCTGCACTCTAGAGCCTGCAAGCCACAACTCCTGAGCCCACGTGCCACAACTGAAGCCCATGTGCCTAGAGCCTGTGCTCCACAACAAGAGAAGCCACTTTCCAGCATTTATTGTTTCTAGAGTTTTTGATAATGGCCATTCTGACCAGTGTGAGGTGATACCTTATTGGAGTTTTGATTTGCATTTCTCTAATAATTAGTGATGTTGAGCATCTTTTCATGTGTCTCTAGGCCATCTGTATGTCTTCTTTGGTGAAATATCTACTTAGGTCTTCTGCCCATTTTTTAATTGAATTGTTTGTTTTTTTGATATTGAGCTCCGTGAGCTGTTTGTATATTTTGGAGATTAATCCTTTGTCCATTGTTTCATTTGCAAATATTTTCTCCCATTTGGAGGGTTGTCTTTTCATCTTGTTTATGGGTTCCTTTGCTGTGCAAAACCTTTTTTTTTTTTTTTTTTTTTTTTTGCAGTACACGGGCCTCTCACTGTTGTGGCCTCTCCCGTTGCGGAGCACAGGCTCCGGACGCGCAGGCTCAGTGGCCATGGCTCACAGGCCCAGCTGCTCCGCGGCATGTGGGATCTTCCCGGACCGGGGTACGAACCTGTGTCCCCTGCATCGGCAGGTGGACTCTCAACCACTGCGCCACCAGGGAAGCCTTGTGCCAAACCTTTTAAGTTTAATTAGGTCCCATTTTGTTTATTTTTGTTTTTCTTTCCATTACTCTAGGAGGTGGGTCAAAAAAGATCTTGCTGTGGTTTATGTCAGAATGTTTTTCCTATGTTTTCCTCTAAGAGTTTTATAGTGTCCGGTCTTGCATTTAGGTCTTTAATCCATTTGGAGTTTATTGTTGTGTATGGTGTTAGGGAGTGTCCTAATTTCATTCCTTTACATGTAGCTGTCCAGTTTTCCCAGCACCACTTATTGAAGAGGCTGTCTTTTCTCCATTGTATGTTCTTGCCTCCTTTGTCATAAATTAAGTGACCATATGTGCGTGGGCTTAACTCTGGGCTTTCTATCCTGTGGGTCTTTTTCTTCTCTTGTGTTTCCCGCCTAGAGAAGTTTCTTTAGCATTTGTTGTAAAGTTGGTTTGGTGGTACTGAATTCTCCTAGCTTTTGCTTGTCTGAAAAGCTTTTGATTTCTCTGTCGAATCTGAATGAGTTCCTTGCTGAGTAGAGTAAGCTTGGTTGTAGATTCTTCTCTTTCATCACTTTAAGTTTATCGTGCCACTCTCTTCTGGTCTGCAGAGTTTCTGCTGAAAAATCAGTTGATAACCTTATGGTGATTCCCTTGTATGTTATTTGTTGCTTTTCCCTTGCTGCTTTTAATTTTTTTTTCTTTGAATTTAATTTTTGTTAGTTTGATTAATATGTGTCTTGGTGTATTTTTCCTAGGGTTTATCCTGTATGGGACTCTCTGCTTCCTGGACTTGGGTGACTATTGGGAAACCATGTTAGGGAATTTTTTGACTGTAATCTCTTCAATATTTTCTCAGACCCTTTCTTTTTCTCTTCTTCTGGGACCCCTATAATTCGAATGTTGGTGTGTTTAGTGTTGTTCTAGAAGTCTCTGAGATTGTCTTCAATTCTTTTCATTCTTTTTCTTTATTGTGCTCCTTGGCAGTTTATTTCCACCATTTTGTCTTCCAGCTCACTTATTCATTCTTCTGCCTCAGTTATTCTGTTATTGATTCCTTTTAGTGTATTTTTAATTTCAGTTTTGTGTTGTTCACCTCTGTTTGTTTGTTCTTTAGTTGTTCTAGATCTTTGTTAAACATTTCTTGTATTTTCTCAGCCTTGCCTCCATTCTATTTCTGAGATTCTGGATCATCTTTACTATCATTACTCTGAATTCTTTTTCAGGTAGATTGCCTATTTCCTCTTCATTTATTTGGTCTTGTAGGTTTTTACCTTGTTCCTTCACGTGTGACATATTTTTCTGCCATCTCCTTTTTTTATTTTCCTTTTTTTTTTGTGAGTGGAATTGTGTTCCTGTCTCACTGGTTGTTTGGCCTGAGGCTTCCAACACTGGAGTTTGTAGGCTGTTAGGTAGAGCTGGGTCTTGGTGCCAAGATGAGGACCTCTGGGAGACCTCACTGCAATGACTATTCCCTGGGGTCTGAGGTTCTCTGTTAGCCCAGTGGTTCAGAGTCGGAGCTCCCACCGCAGGAGCTTCAGCCTGACCCCCAGCTCGTGAAGCAAGATCCCGCAAGCTGTGCAGGGTGGTGCAAAAAAAAAAAAAGAAAAAGAACAGTAACAAAGTAAAAAATAAAATTAAACTAGGAAGCTAACAGATATGTTAGAAAAAATATAAAAATATAGATGAAACAACAACCAGAAGGTAAAACAGAACCATAATAGTAAAAACAAGGTGTAGGAAAAAAAAAAGATGGAAAAGGCCTTGGCTCTGGAAGGCATGGCCTAAGCAGGGGGGAGGTTTGGGTGGTGGGCAGGGCCTATGCTTAGGACCCACAGGGCTGGAAAAGGCCCTGACAGGGGTGGGGGGTGGGGCTTAGGCTCAGCAGAACAGAAGGGGCCCAGGTGTACCCCCACCTCTGGTTTCAGAGGGTGGGTGACCCCGCTTGGGAGCTCAGCAGGCATCCTGAACCCGAGTGGGCAGGGCAAACGCCCTCGCTCCTCTCCTGCTCCTCCAGTCCCAGAGGGCCCCTCCCGCCTGCCTCTCCTGTTCTCCCCGGTCTCCCTCCCCAGGACCGATGCGGCCTGGAGTGGGCTTTGGAGGGCTGGGGAAACAGCCTGGGAACTTAGCAGTCTCCGTGGGCCCGAGTGGGTGGTGCAAACGCCCTCCGCCCCTCTCTTGCTTCTCTGGTCCTGGAGATTGGGCAGGGGAAACGCTGGGTGTGCTCCCCATGATCCGAGCCCCTGAGGGTCCCACTAGTCATGGGACCCCCTCCCGCCTCTCAGCCACCCTTCAGGGCCGGTCCTATCTAGCCTCCACCTCTCCTCCCCGCTCAGTACCCCCACGTCCTACCGGTTCACTTGGGGCTTATTCCCATCTCCTTGGGCATCAGGGTCCCCCACCAGCGTCTGGCAGGCGCCCTAGTTGTGGGGAGAGGCAAACTCTGCATCTTCCCACACCAACATCTTCCTGATGCTTCCTAATTTTTATTTTATTATGGAGTATAGTTGATTAATGATGTTGTGTTAGTTTCAGGTGTACAGCAAAGTGATTCTGTTATACATATACAAGTATCTTTTCCTTTTCAAATTCTTTTCCCATTTAGGTTATTACAGAATATTGAGTAGAGTTCCCTGTGCTATACATTGGGTCCTTGTTGGATATCTGTTTTAAATATAGCACTGTGAATCCCAAACTCCCAATCCGTCCCTTCCCCCCACCGCCAGTCCCCTGGTAACCATAAGTTCATTTTCTAAGTCTGTGAGTCTGTTTCTGTTTTGTAAATAAGTTAATTTGTATCCTTTTTTTTTTTTTAAGATTCTGCATATAAGCAATATCATATGGTATTTGGCTTTCTCTGTCTAACTTACTTCACTTAGTATGATAATCTCCAGGTCCATCCATGTAGCTGCAAATGGCACTATTTCATTCTTTTTAATGGCTGAGTAATATTCCATTGTATATATGTACCACATCTTCTTTATTCATTCTTCTCTCAGTGGACATTTAGGTTGCTTCCATGTCTTGGCTATTGTAAACAGTGCTGCAGTGAACATTGGGGTGCATGTGTCCTTTCGAACCATGTTTTTCTCCAGATATATGCCCAGGAGTGGGATTGCTGGATCATATGGTAGCTCTATTTTTAGTTTTTTAAGGAACCTCCATACTGTTCTCCATAGTGGCTGTTACAAATTTACATTCCCACCAGCAGTGTAGTGGGTTCCTTTCTGTCCACACCCTCTTCAGCATTTATTGTTAGTAGATTTTTTGTTAATGGCCATTCTGATTGGTATGAGGTGAATCTCATTGTAGTATTGATTTGCGTTTCTCTAATAATCAGAGGTGCTGAGCATCTTTTCATGTGCCTCTTGGCCATCTGTATGTCTTCTTTGGAGAAATGTCTATTTAGGTCTTTTGCCCATTTTTGGATTGGGTTGTTGTTTTTTTTTTTGTTTTATTTTTTGTTTTAAGTTTTTTTGGTGGTACGCGGGCCTCTCACTGTTGTGGCCTCTCCCGTTGCGGAGCACAGGCTCCGGACGCGCAGGCTCAGCGGCCATGGCTCATGGGCCCAGCCGCTCTGCGGCATGTGGGATCTTCTCAGATCGGGGCACGAACCCGTGTCCCCTGCATCGGCAGGCGGACTCTCAACCACTGCGCCACCAGGGAAGCCCGGGTTGTTTGTTTTTTTAACATTGAGTTTCATGAGCTTTTTGTAAATTTTGGAGATTAATCCCTTGTTGGTCACATCGTTTGCAAATATTTTCTCCCATTCTGTGGGTTGTCTTTTTGTTTTGTTTATGGTTTCCTTTGCTGTGCAAAAGCTTTTGAGTTTAGTTAGGTCTCATTTGTTTATTTTTGTTTTTATTTCCATTACTTCAGGAGACGATCAGAAAAGATCTTGCTGTGATTTATGTCAGAGAGTGTTCTGCCTATGTTTTCCTCTAAGAGTTTTATAGTATCTGGTCTTACATTTAGGTCTTTAATCCATTTTGAGTTTATTTTAGTGTATGGTGTTAAAGAATGTTCTAACTTCACTTTTTTACATGTAGCTGCACTGGGACTATTCCTAAGGAGTGGCTCCTCTGCGCATAGTGGAAGCTGTTGGGGAAGGCCAGGAGAAGCTGGGGCAGGGAGTACATGCGGCCATGCATATGTACTTCGGCTGAGGAAAGACAGAGAGAGTGGTTGGTGTACAGAAAATTAGGTGACAGGTTAAGAGTACATGAGGGCAGCAGGTGCTAGAGGGACAGATCCATGGAGAAATGAACATAGGGGTTGATGCAGTTACCAGGCAGGAGAGCCCCAGATGCCAAGTTATGAGGTTAGGATGACAGTTTGGAGCCCCAGAGCTGAGTAGGTGGGAGAGCATTGGTGTTCTGAGTTTGGAGGTGGGAACACTGGCTGAGGGCTGGCCTCTGGCTGGGGTGCTGAATGCTCTTGTCCATAGAGCAAACCTTCCACGGGGCTCAGAGTCACAGACCCTGGCAGGTCCATCTCTTCCCTGCAGCTCAGACTGCCCCCTTCTGGCCCTCGCTCAAGGCTTCAGCAGGAACCTGTTGTTTCAGGAGCCAGTGACCTTTGAGGATGTGGCCGTGTACTTTACCCAGAACCAGTGGGCCAGCCTGGAGCCTGTGCAGAAGGCCCTGTACAGGGAGGTGATGCTGGAGAATTATGCAAATGTGGCTTCCCTGGGTAAGGTCTCTCTCATTGGCCCTCTGTGATAGTTTCACGTCTTCTCAGATATCTTGGGGATTCTAGTAGTCCTTAGGTTTGATGGCTCCAGAGGGGAGTTCTGCACTCATCAGCCTTTGGAGATGCTGAGTGGGGAAATCCCAGGTTCCCTTTGGCTTTGAAATTGGACTTCATTACTTCCCAGGGAAGAGCGTGGTTCTGGACCCTGAGGGAGAGGATTCCCCAGGTACCCCCGGGAGACCTCTGTTCCTCCATCCTTCCAGTGTTGTGGGATGTGGGCCCTCTTCTGTGTGGAGGAGCCTCCCAGGATATCAGTACATACATCCTTCCTGGAGGGATTTCCTTTCTTCTGAGTCAGGGTGAACTTGCACTTTCTCCCTGAGGAGACTCACTGTCTCCCTGGCCATACCTTGGAGCACAATTTGGACCCTTCCTCAGAACCCCTGGTGGCCTATTGGTCCCCTGGGCAGTCCACTTCTCCCCTCCCCAACTAGCCCACGATGGGGTGGGCAGAGAGATCTCAGGAACAGCTCTGGATGTCTCCCCTCAACTTGTCTCTCTCTCTTTCTTGCTGGAGAAGCACTTCCATTCCCTACACCTGTTCTGATCTCCCAGCTGGAGAGAGGGGAAGCACCATGGGGCCCAGATCCCTGGGAAGCAGAGATTTTGAGAGGCATCTGTCCAGGTGAGTAAGAGGACCTAGTGCTTTCTGGTTTGCCTTCCTGGTTTACTAGAAATATTTCTCCTGCAGCAGAGAACAAAGCTCCCTGTAGTTTTTATAAGGTAGTACTCAGTACACTCTCTGACCTCTGTTGAGCTCCCGCGCTGAGCCCGGAAGGACCAGTCCCTAGGAGTGCATAGCTGCACGCTGTCCACATCCACATGGCTATCCTCCCACGGGATAGCTGTGACCCACTACCTCTGAAACCACCTCTTTTCTCACTTTACCAGGGAAAATACTTAATTGTATGCCAATTTTCAGGGCAAAGAAGTAGGGTTTCAGCCATACTTTTAAGGAAAATATTATTCTGTGGGTCAAACTGATTTATCTGTGCCATAGCTATGATTTAATTTGCCTCTTTAGTGTTTAAATCATGTTTAGTATTTAAAAGTTCCTGATGTCATAATCGTGAGGTTTACGATGTATTTGTTTTCTATAGGGCTATAGAGGAAAGGGCAAGAATATTCCCCCAATACCACACCCAATACACCCACCCACCCTAAAATTTCCCAGAGACTGCTTACCAGTCCTGGGAGCTTTTGTTTACTTGGATTTTCTTTCTTTTAGGAAGAAAGTTTCCAGGCCTCATTTCTCACACATACTGCAACGTTGTAAATAGTGGTTCCTTTAGCAGTAATACCACAGTAGCCTACAGCTCTTCGATCAACTTGTGTTCTGGCTGACTTTCTGAAAGAACTAATGTTTTATCCCAGAATATTATGTGGATTTTTTTTTTTTTTTTTTGGCCATGCTGTGTGGCTTGTGGGATCTTAGTTCCCCGACCAGGGATTGAACCTTGGCCCTCAGCAGTGAGAACACAGAGTCCTAACTACTGGAACACCTATGTGGAATATTTAAAAGTAGACTTATCAGGGCTTCCCTGGTGGCGCAGTGGTTGAGAGTCCGCCTGCCGATGCAGGGGACATGGGTTCGTGCCCCGGTCCGGGAAGATCCCACATGCCGTGGAGCGGCTGGGCCCGTGAGCCATGGCCGCTGAGCCTGCGCGTCCGGAGCCTGTGCTCTGCGACGGGAGAGGCCACAACAGTGAGAGGCCCGCGTACCGCAAAAAAAAAAAAAAAAAAAAGTAGAATTATCAGGCCATTATTTAGAATTTGGAATATGGGTGGTTTCCTGGCTTCCAGGTGGGGCATTGGGATCCATTGTTTCTCTGTGTGTGTTACCGCACTGCTCAGCCGCTCATCTAACGGGTGTCTTTTCTATTCTTCGAGATCTCCCTCTCTCTCTTTTAAAACCTGTTTCCATTTCTTGCTGATTCCTCTCACCTCTCCCACTCTTTTTTCTTTTTTTCCCCTCCTGCCTCTTTTCCTTACCCCCATCCCTTTTTTAACTGGCTGTGCCGCATCGCTTGCAAGACCTTAGTTCCCCAACCAGGGATTGAACCTGAGCCCCCTGCAGTGGAAGCATGGCGTCCTAACCACTGGACAGCCAGGGAAGTCCCCTTCCCATTCTCATTCTGCACATTTC